>NW_026731922.1:0-146940 GCF_028476545.2 Physella acuta | reverse complement strand
CAGGTCCTGTTGTCATGGAGATGTGTTCATTCTTTACTTGTGAGGGATGAATTAAGGTCAGGTCCTGTTGTCATGGTGATGGGTGCTCATTCTTGCTTTTGTGAGGGGTGAATTAAGGCCGTCTTGTTGTCATGGAGATGGGTGATGTGTTCATTCTTTACTTGTGAGGGATGAATTAATCCTGCACTTGTATAATGGGGGGGGGGGGGGGAACGGTAAAGCGCTAGGCTGCTAACCCGTAAGTCTCGAGTTCGAATCCATGTCCATGTCAGTAGAAGTTCCTGAGCCCAACCAGCTATGATGGGTATCTAACTCACATTAGGGCGTAGTGCTGACCAAACTATCCCTTCATGTGCCGAGGTCACAGAAACAGGTGAACTCTACTTCACTTGACTCATAAACCGTCAGGTTTAAAAGGGAATTTTACTTGTATTATAGGGATGTATTAATCCTGCACGTGTATTATAAAATTATGTGTAGTGCTTCATGTATTATAAGAAATGTAATATTAGAGCTTTGCATTGATACTTTTCTTGTATGGTAAGGGATATTTTAATTCTTCACACATATTATACTTTACCATTTCAGACCTGACGGCCAAGAGAGCAGATGAAAGTAGAGTTCACCTGTTAATACGGCCAAGGCTTATGAAGATATACTGTTGTCAGTTCTATGCCCAGCCGTCTTTATTTTCCGTAACGTTAGCTAGGTACTCATCAGAGTTATGTGGACTAAGAACGTCTAATGGACAGATTGGGATCCGAACTCGAGACTTTTGGGTTAGCAGTCGTGCGCTTCTTCTTATTGTGGTGTGTATGACGTTATCCTTGATACTGCTATGATGTTCTTTTCTCGACGAAAGAGAAGCTATTGCTCAAATGTATCACTATGACAAACCCTCAAGTGTCACAGATAGCACCAGGTTATGACAGAACCAGAGCTTGCTATCAACTAATTTCTGTCACGATATATTTTTTTTTCGCGCGTTTCCATTCACTACCGGATAATTAACCCGGAACTTAATTAAACTTAAACTCACAACCCTGTACCATAGTCACGAACCATAACCCCTGCTACACTTGTTGGGTTTAAACGCCCCTGTTCCCTCTCTCCCTCCAAAATCATTACACCCCCCCCCCCCCCCCATTTAAGTTGTAGACAGCCAGCCATGTGATGTTTATTACATTGTTATGGTTTGCTAACAGGCTAAGAGGAACGAATTATTCTCCAATGTCTCGCAAGGTAAGATTAAAAAAAAAACACTCCACACATACAAACCAAAGCTTGTCTGGATTCACATTTTATTTTCTTCTCTTTCTTATTCGCCGAGTTAACTCAAGAAAGAGGAGGGGGGAGAAATTTTTTTTTATCCCCCTTGATAGCCACAACAAGCAGGTTAATGAAGGCGAAGAGATACCTCATCAGGCATGGGTGAGATACCTCACCGGCATCCTGGTTATGGCTTGCATAAAGCGGAGAAGTAAAAACAAAATGTGCATGTTTTTTTGTAAAGGTCTGGTTGAGCATATTGCCGGGTCAGTTTAGACCTGGGGATTTTTATTTCGTTCCAGGAAATTGAAACCGTAAGACCAGATCTAATCATGAAACATATGACCTCGCTAATTTTAACACTCATGACGCACCTTATTAAGATAATTATGATTCCATCTCATTTAAAAAGCTTAACACAACCTATAATTTAATTATTTTTTTTTAATTTTGAGACGTACAACTCACTTTAATTAAGAAACTATTGTTCTCTTCTAATCATGAAACTTGCAATCCTCTCGATTTATACAACGTAGGAACCTTTTCAATTATGAAAAGAACGATCCACTAATTAAGAAATAAATGACCCCCCCCCTCTTGTTATAAAAAGCAGGACCCCTTCTAATTATGCAATGTACGACCCCTCTGATTGAAAAATATATTACCCCTCTCCTGTTATGAAACTTAAAACCCCCTCTAAATGTTAAATGTACTAACCTTCTAAATTTGAAACATACCCCCCCCCCCCCCCCCACCGTCACCTCCCTTATTACGAAACTAATGAATCTACTAATTACAAAATATATCCATCTTTGTACCCAACACGTAATCGCGATGAGAGCTTATTAATTAATCACAGGAAGAGGCAATAACGGTAAGCAGTTTTAAACACCTAATCAAACACAATTTAACGGTAGCAATTTTAAACACCTAATCAAACACAATTTAACGGTAATGGTTTTAAACACCTAATCAAATATAATTTAACAGTTGCAGTTTTAAGCATCTTATCAAACACAATTTAACGGTAGCAGTTTTAAACATCCAATCAAACACAATTTAACCGCAGCAATTTTAAACACCTAATCAAACATAATTTAACGGTAGCAGTTTTAACGCCTTATCAAACACAATTTATAATCATATACCGGAGAAACTTCAAGGTGCCGGTTTGCAGATTTTGGATGCCGTCCAAAATTTGATTTTTATAGTCAAGTAGTAAATTCTCAGTGCAGTTTTGAAAACGCTTGGGTGGGGGTTAGAGCAAATCAGCTCCATGGCCAAGATATACGCGCACGAATTTGACGCTCTGATAATAGCGAATTTTATTATAGTCATATACAAGAAGCGCTATCATAATATTTTTTTTTATTCTAAGATTATTTCGTTGTAAGCGCAATTTTCGTCGCGTTTTTTTTAATATATACGGATGCAAATTTTCAAGATGGCATTTTTTTTTTTAGTTTTCAGGTTGTTATTTTATAATTATAACACCGAGCGATATCTCATGCTTGGATTATTATTTTTTCGCCAATGACGTTTTTTTTTCTGAACCGAAAACTTCAGCGGAAGAAAAAAACAACTCGCGAAGAATTACAACCGAATTTCCAGCGTTTCAAGTAAAATGCTGGCGATAGTTATTTTAAATTTTTTTTTTTGGTTGAGTTTCATTTAAATGGACATAAACTACTTCCGTGAACATAACATGAAGGTATATGTATAGGGACGTAAGTAGCTTCATAGTACAACTGAAGCGTTGGGGATTTTTTTCCCCAAAGGGAAATAACCATCACCATGGGACGTAACCAAGAGGTATATGTTATTTTAACGTTAGAAGGGATGTAAGTATCTTCTTGGTACTACAGGGACATAGGTTACTTCAAAAGGACATACTCAAAGAAAGTATAGGTTACTTATAATGGACTTGAGTTTTCTACATGGTACTCTAAGAGGCCAAAGTTACTTTAAAGGGACGAAACCCACTTCAGGGGACATAACGTTAAAAAAAGTTCAACATTAATGTAGGGTACATAAAAATTACTTCAAGAAAAGAAAAAAAAAACGAGAGAGGATTTTCAAATACACACATGAGCACCCGGGTGGTTTAGGTTTTATGACCTCCCCTTGGTATGTAGATTTTTGTATGAAATAACACGTTTTAGCAGGATTAGATAATTAGCCGGCTAAACCGGCAAAGACAGGCTTCAGGTTGGAACCGGCGTGGAGGTGGGGGAGGGGAGGGAAGAAGAAAGCTTAAGTACATGTCATAACATGGGGAAGACGAGCAGTTCTGACATCCCGGAGTGCTGGGGTCTGCCCCGTGTCACGTGTTGGGAGGGGGGGGGGGGTGGGGGGTGGGATTTGTTTTAGTTGAAGGTCGGGGGTGTTAGGGGGAGGCTGAGGGGTGGGGTGGAAGGAGAGAGATGATTGGGGTGGGGGGGGGGGGGGGGAGGGGCAACATTCCCTCTAAGAGGAAAAGTCTAGTGTGCAACTTGTATATTGTGTGCGCGGTGTTCTAAAAGTCTTAAAGATTTTTGTATTTTACAAAGGACTGCGCGGCAGGGTCAAAACTATTGCGCGGCCGCGCAACCGCGCAGCTTAGAGGGAGCCCTGGGTGGGGGTATATTGAAGGGTGGGGATGGAGGGCTAGAGGTGATTGGGGTGGGGAGGGGAGGTTGAATGGAGGGGGAGATGTGGGTTAGCGTAAGATGGGAGATTGGGGTAACAGATGTATGACAAGAAACCTATAAAAATGTGTGACTAACTACTTTAAGGAAGAATTATGTAGGTATTTACTTCTACCTATTCAGGCTTTCAACACAGGTTTAAAAAAATAACCTAAGCTCTCCACAACAAGAACATATGTTTTTACCAACGTATACAAGCATAAGGGTCGACAGTAGCCTGGTACCATACAGCGAAATAAAATAAAAGCGGGTCTAAATATATGTACATGCATAATAGAGGAGACTACTTAGCTACAGTAATAAGCAGTTAAACTACTTTATTGTCTGCCCGTGTTAAATGCCATAGGTGTGCCAGAATTTTAGCGGAAGTTGCCGCCTCTGGCACTCCAGCACAGGTGGGACAAGGTACCTGTTGCAGGGTCTGGCATTGGCCAGGTAGACAAGAGTAAGGCGCTAGGGATATTTCACAGTAGTCAAGTCTTTAGAGAGGTTTTACGAAAGTTTCAGTTTCACACTAGCCAGTAGTCAAGTCCTAAGAGAGGTTTTACGAAAGTTTCACACTAGCCAGTAGTCAAGTTTTGAGAGAGGTTTTACGAAAGTTTCACACTAGCCAGTAGTCAAGTTTTGAGAGAGGTTTTACGAAAGTTTCAGTTTTACACTAGCCAGTAGTAAAGTTTTGAGAGAGGTTTAACGAAAGTTTCAGTTTTACACTAGCCAGTAGTCAAGTTTTGAAACAGGTTTTACGAAAGTTTTACACTAGCCAGTAGTCAAGTTTTGAAAATGTTGAAAAATCAAAACTAATTCCAAGAGTTTCAAACTCGCGGTCGTAGCTGATTATAGAGCTAGTATGTCTGGCTGAGCTCTATCTAGAAAACTAGACCTCACCCTAACCTGAAACTAGTTATTATAATAGTCCACTAGCCCTGAGCCTAATCCTAACAGCAAAAATTTTTAATACATGCTCACCATGTAAGCTAACTTGGTTACCCAAAAAAAAAAACAAAGAAAAAAAAAACAACAACAACCGACACCCGTGTTTTTCCTCTACAATAAGCCAAAGTTGTATATACAAAGTTCCACCTATCTTTTTAGTAGTTCTACCCTGTGTCGAGTTAATCAATGCTAAAATAATTGTAGACTAGACCAGGTTTATGCCCGACGTATTACTGATAACTGCCGTGTACGGCTATATTCTCTTATCGACTTCCCGACTGCTGTACCACCGACAAATGGCCTGAGCTAAAGGGCTGAGGAAGGGGGCAGGGTGCTTTTTTGTTGTGTTTTACACGAGTAATAGGCGAAAGATGCAATATAAAAACATGTAATGATATTAGCATAATTTATACGCATTAGATATGGTGTCTTCATCAGATTTAATATAAGTACCAATAAGAGTACAACAACAGCTAAAATAAAATAATAATATTTATACTTATATTAAAGTAATAAATTTATAAAATTAGTAAAATTAATAAAATATTATAATAAAATAAAAACGTATAATTAATAAAATTAGTAAAATTAATAAAATATTATAATAAAATAAAATAAAAAAGTATACAATTATTATTATTATTATTATTATAATTAATATTATTATTGTTATTGTTATTATTATTATTATTAATAATAATAATAATAATAATAATAATAATAATAATAATAATAATAATAATAATAATAATAATAATAATAATAATAATAATAATAATAATAATAATAATAATAAAGAAATTAAGGTAAAAAATTATTACGATATTTATTGTGTTTGTGATAGTAATATAATAATGATAATGAAATTTTAACAATTACGCATAAAAAAAAAAAATTCATTATAAAAATGAAATGGACCTACCGGCGGATGGATACGTCCGACTCTCTGAGTGACCGGGTCCGTCGTGACGACCTCTATCCGGCAGCTCTCCCCCTTCCTGACGCTGGACACCACCAGGTCGTCCCGGGCCAGGTAGGTGGCCCTGCCGATGTCCACCACCACCTCCCTCTGCCGGACCACCAGCTGGGCCCCGCAGTCACGTGACGTCAGCAGCAGGATGCACGTCACAGCCGCCAGAGCGGCAAGTTTGGCCAGGTTGACGCTCGACGCCATCACGATCCACCGGATGTGACGTAGGCGAGAGCAGGCTGTGTGAACCGGAACGGTTAGATTCGGCCGGCCGGAACTGGATGAATCCAGTGGGGGGTTATGGCGTGTCCCATCGGTAGGAGCTATCCATAGTGAGGGGCGGGGCTGGGCGGAGGTGACGTCATTCGACCGGAAGTGGATGACAGTGATGGTCGTATGTGAGGTGGATGGAGACAGAGGCTACGTCCTAGCTAGCATCTGAAAAAGAGGTACAGAGGCATGGTCGCTTTATAACGAAATCAAGTACACTCATAATTATAACAGTTATGTAAAGGGCAGAGGCGTAGCGAGGGGGGGGGGGGGGGGGGGTGGGGGGTGCGGACCGCACCGGGTGACACCATTTAGGGGGTGACACCAAGGCAAAAAAGAGCAAAATAGATAGAGAAAAACTTGAGGGTGCAAGTTTAATGGGGGGGGGGGGTGCAAATCGAAAGTTTGATGGGGGAGGGGTGCAAATCGACGAAAATTTGAAAGTTTGTCCCCGGGAATGGTCACTACGCCACTGGGGGGTGACACCATTAAGTGCCGCACCGGGTGACACCCGACCTCGCTACGCCCCTGGTAAAGGGTCATTAAAATAGTTTTTTTTAAAGCTGAGGTAATTAATAACCGTGTGAGGTAACTTCATTGATTACTTTTATCAAGTCAAGGTCAATGATCGTTGTAAAAATTGCACGATTCTTTTTTAAATGTCAAGGTCACTGAATATTTATTTCTTTATTTGAACAAACCTGTAAATAATCTAATCCGACTTATCTACGCCGTTAATGATATTAGCACTTTAAAAGGTAATTTCTACTTAGATTATAAAAGGTCAGATATACTTTTTTAGTTGATTAAGCTCATTATAATAATTAGCTCGTACTTTTAACAAACAAATATAACTCATACATATTAAAAGTCTTGTCTAAAGGATTGCTAATTGTAATTGGAATAAATCATTTTTTAAAAAAAAATAATGGCGTCTTTTTAAAGAACATGTATCACGTGTATAAAATATCATAAAAAAGAAATAAAGTAAAAACCCATGAAAGTCCTTAGATTCATTAGCATATCTATATACTACTAAAACTCAACTTTGTTTACATGTTTGAATATTTATTTGTTTGCCTGATCGACTATTGTGATATGTTCGACTCTATCTGGAAAGCTGTAAAATAGTATGCAGGTAGAGAATAATTTTTTAATGCAGACAGACTGTTGATCACAAATTTATTTAAAGACGTTAATTAATTTATTGATTTATTCATAGTTATATTAACCGTATTTTTTTAAAAATGTTAATACTTTGAATAAACTTTGTGGGGATAGTGACGTCCCTTGATGTGTTTACATTTTTGGTACAATAAAAATGGCGGACCCCATCATAGACTTTGTGGCCCGTTCAAAAGTTTAACGCGTTACAAAGCTAATTTTCTGCCGGCTATAACTTAAACAATACGTCCTCTTGCTGTATTTATTACGTTCCAACACTTATATCAATTTTCAACTGTCTTTTTCATTTAGTTTTACGATAAATTTCTCTAGATCTAAAGATCAGCTATCGAAGGAAATTTATGAATCTAGCCTAGATCTAGATCTAGATCTAGATCTAGCCTAGATGTAGGTCACTAGATTCAATGTAAATTCTACATCTAGAATCTATTTCAGGCCTTAATTATTTTATATAAATCTTTGTTTGGCTTATTTAAGATAAAATTTAATTTGAAAGTTAGTACTACTAGACTTATTTTTAGATCTAGATCTAGAATCTATACGCGTAAATCAAGTTGCATAAGGAGACACATAGTATAGTATAAAAATTCACTTGTGACGTCACGAGTAAATAGCTAAAATGGTAGCGTAGTCAGCTCTCATGCAGGAGGAACGGGTTCTAGACCAATATGTCAATGAAATTTTTTTTTTCAATTTTTTTTTAGATGTGAATGATAACGTTGCCTATCTGAACTTGGCAAGATACAGGGCAGGTGAAGTAGAGTTCATCTGTTTCTTTGTCCTAAGCATATGAAAGGATAGTGTGGTCAGATACATGCTCGGCTGGAATTGTTTTTTAAACGATAAAAACATGTTGTCTGAGACTTGGCAGGACACTGGGCAGGTGAAGTAGAGTTGAGTAGGTCACCTGTGACGTCAGTTTATGAAGGGATAGTCCGAAATCGGTGTTTTCGGTGTTTTTAAAAGATCATATATTTGAATGTGGGGTCTGTTTTTTGTGACGATAAGTGACACTGCAGTAGCGTACCGAGGAGGGGGGGGGGGGGACGGTAGGGGAGGGGAGGCGGGGGGTGGGGAGGGGAGGCGGGGGGGGGGGGGAAGAGGAGGCGGGGGTGGGGAGGTGGAGGGGGAAGGGGGGGGGGACATATGTTGGGGCGCCAAAATGGTTTGGAAAAATAAATTGATAGGTTGAGGGGGGTTCAAATCGAAAGTTTGAGTGGGGGGGGGGGAATTGCACATCAAAAGTTTGAGGGGGGGGTTCAAATCGAAAACTTTGTCCCCGGGCGCCGGGAAGGGTCGCTATGCCTCTGAGTGACAGACGTGATGTTTTTTGATGGATGACCCCCGAAACCCACAGTTATCCAACGGATGACGGGTATTCTAGTATTATATAAAAATGAAAGCAAAAACCAATTGTTCGCTTAACTTTGTACCGACAACATCAAAACTCGAATTACGGAAAACAAAGTTGTGGCTAATGTTTTTCCTAAAGAAGGAGTGAGGTCAAGGTGACATTAGCTATGTTAAAAAAATATAAATCCAGAATAGTTGTGTTTTCCTCAGGACGAATTAAGGAAGTATCAAGGGAAACTTCATCAAAGGCTTTCGTCAAAGACCGAAATCCTCAAACTGTTACTCGCTAAGCTGACGTAATGACACCCGCCCCAAACAAGTCAGAATTACGGGGAGTAATCATGGGAGACAATTTAAGCTAAACAATGGGTTAAAAGAGCTGCAAAGACCGCAAGCAGGTTGGGTTTTTCTTAAAAGGAAGCTGCGCTCATACATTATTTAAAAAGAAAAATGAAATCTTTTGATATTGGCCACATAATTTTCTTTTGTGGTTGAGAAGTTGTAATATAATCCGTTTTTTTTATTAGGTAGTTTTAACAAACCTACCAGCATTATCAAAAGCATAATGTATTATTTTAGACAGACGTAGTAAAGATCATTTGTTTTTGTTGCATAGACTTATAAAAGAAGATTTCGAGTCACATACACTTTCCTCGACTGCTGTCAGGTACCCATCAGAGCTGAGCATACTCAAGTTCGTCATACAGACTCAAATTTTGAGGGCCGAACTTAAGACTTTAGGTTAGTAAGTTAGCAGTCGTACGCTCAAAACCTAAAATCTCGAGTTCGAATCCGGGTTTAAGTCAGTAGTCCGCCGCTGAATCCATCTGATGAGGTACCTAACTCACGTTAGGGAAAGTAAAGACGTCTGGGCATAGTGCTGACCACACAATCCCTTCAAATGCCGAGGTTACAGAAACAGCTGAACTCTACTTCACTTGCCACGTAGACCGTCAGGTTTGGAAGGGAAACTTTACTTCTACTTTACTTGCACTCAGGTTTGGAAGGGGAACTTTACTTCTACTTTACTTGCACTCAGGTTTGGAAGGGAAACTTTACTTCTACTTTACTTGCACTCAGGTTTGGAAGGGAAACTTTACTTCTACTTTACTTGCACTCAGGTTTGGAAGGGAAACTTTACTTCTACTTTACTTGCACTCAGGTTTGGAAGGGAAACTTTACTTCTACTTTACTTGCACTCAGGTTTGGAAGGGGAACTTTACTTCTACTTTACTTGCACTCAGGTTTGGAAGGGAAACTTTACTTCTACTTTACTTGCACTCAGGTTTGGAAGGGAAACTTTACTTCTACTTTACTTGCACTCAGGTTTGGAAGGGAAACTTTACTTCTACTTTACTTGCACTCAGGTTTGGAAGGGAAACTTTACTTCTACTTTACTTGCACTCAGGTTTGGAAGGGGAACTTTACTTCTACTTTACTTGCACTCAGGTTTGGAAGGGGAACTTTACTTCTACTTTACTTGCACTCAGGTTTGGAAGGGGAACTTTACTTCTACTTTACTTTACTTACACTCAGCCTCGCCGTCCCATATATATACGTATTATAGTTATAATTTATTGACACATACCAACATATATAGTTCACATTATACATACATTATCAAAGTAGTAACAGATAGATCGATTTCTGGAACATTCTAGTACCTGTCTAGCACTGAGGTGAATTTGAGCATGTTACGTACACGTGCCCCTTAAAAAGTATAACATAACTTTTTTATTTTATATATATATATATATATATATATATATATATATATATATATATATATATATATATATATATATATATTCAATCTTTTTAACATAACTTAACAGATGGAACTTAGTGAGTAGAAAGAAAACAAAATATTGAAATTTTTTTTTAATAACAAGCTGCAATAATAAAATTAACGGAGGCGCTTCAACTCTCAAATTTTATGCTTAACCGGACCATATGCTCGGCTAACATCAACACGAACAGATGCCGGCCGAGCTTTCGCCAGACGCGTTACATACAAACACAAACACGGCACTGCAAACATCAAGACAAAATATGGCTGAAGCATCCGCCATTCACCACAACATACAGTGCTTCCCAAATTTGTGTTTTCTAAACCCCTTTATATCGAAACAATGCACAAAATATGGCTGAAACATTCGCCTTTCATCACAAAATACAGTGGTTCCCAAATGTGTGTTTCCTATACCCCGATATATCGAAACTATGCACAAAATATGGCAGAAACATTCGCTTTTAACCACAACATACAGTCGTTCCCAAATTTGTATTTTCTATACCCCAATATATCGAAACTATGCACAAAATATGGCAGAAACATTCGCTTTTAACCACAACATACAGTCGTTCCCAAATTTGTATTTTCTATACCCCAATATATCGAAACTATGCACAAAATATGGCAGAAACATTCGCTTTTAACCACAACATACAGTCGTTCCCAAATTTGTATTTTCTATACCCCAATATATCGAAACTATGCACAAAATATGGCAGAAGCGTCCGCCGTTTACCACAACATACAGTGGTTCTCAAATTTGAGTTTCCTATATCCCGATGTAATACGCACACGGCACTGTAAACATCAGACAAAATAGTGCAGAAATATTCGCCATTCACCACAACATACAGTGGTTCCCAAACATGTGTGTTTTATGCGCCCCTATCGAAATGCCTATACTATAGAAACGGCGCGCAAAACACATCAGACAAAATATTAAGGGAACATTCACCACTCGCCACAACATACAGCAGTGTTTCTTGCAGGCATCTCTTCGGGGGGGGGGGGGGGACGACGACAGAGACCCCCGAAAAATGTCTACCGCCCCCTCCGCCCCCTGAAGGAAATATAATTTATATAGAAAATATATACCTTTACCAGTGTCCGCCCCCCCCCCCCCCGAAAATTTTAGTCAGCCCCCCGAAAATTTCTAGCCCCCCCCCCCCCTCCCCGAGAAAAAAGTGGTTCCCAAACATGTGTGCTTTGCTTTTTGAAAAGGTATGTTAGAAACAAAATAAATTAATTTCAGCCTTTTTTTTCGCTTTTAAAAAATTTTTTTTGTAGATATTAATATAACTTGATTAGTATACTCAATTAAGACTGAGCGCAGTAAATATTTTTTAATGTGCAATGTAAAAATGCCGCCATTATACAGTCAAAGTCAATGTGGGGACCAAATGCCGCCATATACATTATACAACATTACTCCGTGCAAGGATAAAATGCGCCCTACTCGACATTACACTAGTCAAGGACACAATGCCGTCATATCCAGCCCTACTAAAGGCAATGACAAAATGCCTCCATATTTAACAAAGCCGCCATATACAGCCTAACTGGTCGGGGTCTTCTTCTTCTTCTTCGTTCTTAATTTTTGAATATGGTGGAGGATTCAGACAACAAGTCCAACTTCGTGGACAAACCGGACTGTGGTTTCCAGTTTGTCAGGTGTCCCATATAATTTTTCCCTGAGTGGGGTGGGCTGGGGCCAGTGTCTGACTCTTGCCCGGCTATACAGAGTACATTCCTGGAGTACGTGCTCCGTGTTTTCCGGGGCCTTGCAATATAGCACCATATACAGCCTAACTCTGGTCGGGGACAATATAGCACCATATACAGCCTAACTCTGGTCGGGGACAATATAGCACAATATACAGCCTAACTCTGGTCGGGGACAATATAGCATCATATACAGCCTAACTCTGGTCGGGGACAATATAGCACCATATATAGCCTAACTCTGGTCGGGGACAATATAGCACCATATACAGCCTAACTGGTCGGGGACAATATAGCACAATATACAGCCTAACTCTGGTCGAGGGCAATATAGCACCATATACAGCCTAACTCTGGTCGGGGACAATATAGCACCATATACAGCCTAACTCTGGTCGGGGTCAATATAACACCATATACAGCCTAACTATGGTCGGGGACAATATAGCACCATATACAGCCTAACTCTGGTCGGGGACAATATAGCACAATATACAGCCTAACTCTGGTCGGGGACAATATAGCACAATATACAGCCTAACTGGTCGGGGACAATATAGCACAATATACAGCCTAACTCTGGTCGGGGACAATATAGCACCATATACAGCCTAACTGGTCGGGGACAATATAGCACACTATACAACCTAACTCTGGCCGGGGACAATATAGCACAATATAGAGCCTAATTCTGGTCGGGGACAATATAGCACAATATACAGCCTAACTCTGGTCGGGGACAATATAGCACCATATACAGCCTAACTCTGGTCGGGGACAATATAGCACAATATACAGCCTAACTCTGGTCGGGGACAATATAGCACCATATACAGCCTAACTCTGGTCGGGGACAATATAGCACCATATACAGCCTAACTGGTCGGGGTCAATATAACACCATATACAGCCTAACTCTGGTCGGGGACAATATAGCACCTTATACAGCCTAACTCTGGTCGGGGACAATATAGCACAATATACAGCCTAACTCTGGTCGGGGACAATATAGCACAATATACAGCCTAACTCTGGTCGGGGTCAATATAGCACCATATACAGCCTAACTCTGGTCGGGGACAATATAGCACATTCCTCTGGCCCAGACATTTTTACAAACTAAAAGTAAAATCAATTCTCATTATAATATAAAACTTTACTAGATAATTTAAATAAAGTTAAGATTCAATGCGGTGTTAAAAAAGCGGGGGTGATCTCCCCTAAATTTTCTAGAATCTATATATATATATATATATATATATATATATATATATATATATATATATATATATATATATATATATATATATATATATATATATATATATATAATTCTCTCCTTGGAGACGTTAGAAAACAAGCTGTAGGCGCGCCTAGCAGTCCCCTCTCTTCCTCTCTATGCATATCGCAACCACCCTCACCTCTCATGGTCTAGTGAGCTGTGGTTCACGCTAAATGTTTACAATCGTAGAGCCGGGTTTAGTGACGCCTATTAGGGGCAGATAATTTAGTTCGAAACTATTTTAAACTTAGGGGGGGGGTGTAACTAAGAGGAGGCTGCTTTCACGGGGTGGGGGGGGGGGGGGTGGGGGGGTTGGGAGAAAGGAGGGTTTTAGTGTTTTAAAGCAAATTTTTTCCAGTGACAGCAATGGTACTGTCAAATTCACAAATTATGAATTACTGAAAAGTAGAAAATAAAACAACTAAATAGCGGCGTGTGATACGCTGCGGGTCGGCTCGTGTTCTTATATAACACTACGGGGAATGGGGGGGGGGGGGAATGGCAACTAAGGATAAAATAGACATGATTTTTTTTACCAATTTCTTATTACTTAAACTTTTTAAAATAGAATATTATAGCACGGAATATTATTACTTTATAAATTCATATGCGTTTTAATTTAGAAATCGGAAATACCGTAAATTTTTACTTCTGTTCAAGAGAAATTTCTCAGAATTTCACAGAAGGCAAAAAAATCGCTAAAAAGTTGGTAAAGAACTACAAATTTGATACAATACTTATATATTAAATTTCATCAACCTAGCTGTAACTGTACTCAAGTTATCGTGTTCACAGATACACAGACACACACACATATACACACACATACACACACACACACGGACAAAATTGCAAAACCCAGTTTTTCCTACTCGATTATGCGTCAAACGCCGACATTTTGATGAATCTGGATTAGTATTTTTGCCTGATTAAAATAAGTCGCCTATACTCCGTATTTGATGAAGGTCAGAGGTGTAAAACTGTAAAAATTGTCAACATTTCAAGTGATTTTTGTGCACTTACACTATACTCTGTATACCAGAAAGTAACAAGATTATTTTTCATTGTTAATATTAAACTTTGAAACTATTTACGTCCCATGTGAAAGATTTAAAACAACCAAGGGATAAAACCAATGAATATGTTACCTAAGTCTTTAAAAAATATATAGATACTCATTAATATAAAATGGAAATTAAAATTACTTTTTACATTAAAGAAATACAAAATTAGTAAGTAATCTTAAAACTTTTAAGTCAGATACTTAAATATTTTAAATTTTAGAATTATCATTTTGAATATATGTTAAATAAAAAACTATTAGATTTTTAGAATGCTCAATTTGTACAAGAGTGAAAGTTTTAAATGGTGAGAGGCTACTGTTAACAGTTCATCGTGGTTATTTTGTCGTAAATACTGACAGAAACCCTCAGATAAACCCCAGCCCCCCCCCCCCATCTCAATGCCTCCAACCCCATGACCTCTCCTCCTTCTCAACTTTGAAGATTTCACTGGTACATCCTAACTGTTTATTATCACCTTGTATACACACTGTATAATAAAATACATGTTGTTAAAATTGTCGAAAATAAGTTTTTGTTATAACCTTTGTAAGCTTATTTATTCCCTAATGAGAACACTGTATACCACACTAGTTGTAATTATGTAAATGAGTTGGATTAAGTTTTCCCTTTTTTATAATTGAAATAAACATATTTTTTAAAAAAGAGTTAACACATTGACTTTTTCAGGTTTGAAATTAAAATTATGCGTTTTGTATAGCTAAACCATCTTCAATAAATGGAAATACATGTCAGAAAAAAAGTATTTTAGTATTTACTATATCCAGCCCACAAGGAAAAGAAATACCCTTATATTTTTCTTTTTTTTATAATAATAATATTATTTTTTTTTTATTTCCAAATTTATTTCAGCTCCATTTATAAGCCCATTCACTCATTGGCGTCGCGAGGTCGGGTGTCACCCGGTGTCACCCCCCCAACCCGAAAAAAACCTGTTATATATATATATATATATATATATATATATATATATATATATATATATATATATATATATATTTATTTATTTATTTATTTATTTATTTATTTATTTATTTATTTATTTATTTATTTATTTATTTATTTATTTATTTATTTATTTATTTATTTATTTATTTATTTATTTATTTATTTATTTATTTATTTATTTATTTATTTATTTATTTATTTATTTATTTATTTATTTATTTATTTATTTATTTATTTATTTATTTATTTATTTATAAAATGTCTAAATATTCCTATATATATATATATAGGAGAGTAAACTCCAAAATCAAACAACCGCTGCCTTGCAGTTAGTTATTGGATGGACAAAGGCTATGGAAGCAAATCCATAAAGAAAAAACAGGTTGAAATAGGTGGTTAACCCCGTCGAACATTATATTTAAGAACGAAGAAGAAGAAGAAAGTAAGCTAAACGAGAATGAGAACGTTGGTGAGTTGAAATATTTCATCTGCGCATGTCTACCACTTCACGACTCAATCAGACGTCTTCCTTCCAGATCATGCAAGCGTCGCCTGATCTAAAGATTCCTCCCAGCAGACGACATGTGGAGAAAACACGTGCTCCTGGCCTGGTTTAGACCCCCGGGATCAGGTAACCCCCAGGTTAACGTAAGGTAACCGCCGGATGCCAAACTCCATCGTTAGAGAATTTTTTTTTCTTGCCTTCTCTCCATAGCCGCCTAAGGGTTAACCTCTCTCTGTTGGGTTAATTCTCGTCTGTCAGGGTACTTAGCGTTGTGGTAACCAAAGGGTTAAAAGGTAGGTTTCTGTGAATTTAATTGGTCGATATCGCCACGCTAACGTAGGCCTGTCGGTGTGGCGTTGAGAGCCGGGCGGATACGTAGGTTTCACCGCGTAAGGTTAAAGGTTTCGGATATTTCCGCAACCGCGTCGTTCTCGAGGAAGGAGCGCTGGGATAGCGAAAGTTGAACAGGCAGAAAGACACGTGAGCTTGCGGTGACGCAACTTCCGTTAATGACTGTTGTTTTTTTTGTCGTGTACTAGGAAACATTGGGTTAACTTATAAAATAGAAGGTTATCTATAACAAAACGCTTGCTGTGTCTCTACACTGTTTTTAGCGCAATTTCCATTCTGGAGAATTGCGTTTATTAACCCGTCATTTCTGGATGGATGGATGGATGAATGTATGGATGTGTGTCCGCAGCTTTAAGTCGTATCTCCTCCTCAACGAAGCAATATCGATGACTAGTTACAAAAACAATTATGTTAAGCAAGTTACGAGGATGAACATAGGCCATAAAAATTCCGGGTTTCTTTCATGGATTTCCCGGAAAAGCCAAAAAACCTCGAAAAAAAGCAGTTTTTTGGCCCATATCTCGGCAACCAGACCACTTAGCGACTTGAAACATGTACCTATCGATTCCTGCCATAATTTAGAACAATATTGCCGAAGAAAGTTTTCAAAAATATCCTTTCGTTTGGTCACACAATTTTTTTTGAATTAATTAAAATTTGGACCGAATTAGTAGGCATTTTATGCAACCACACCACACGCGTCATCACGTTCAATAGCTGCGCCATCACGTTCAATGGCTGCGACGTCACGTTCGGTAGCTGGGCGCGCAATGGTTTTTAGTCATGTTACTCTATTGTAAATAAAACATGTAAAATACTGAAAAAAAATTTAATAAAAAACGTTTTAATAACTAACCAATGGTTTTACTAACACTGCACTTGATTTACGCTACGACAGAGCTATTTTTAGATAACACAAGGAAATTGCGCTAAAATTGTCACTAGACTTTTTTTAATTACTTGTTTTTTTAATGTAACATTTTTTTTGAAGAATATATTAGACTAGAACAATGTAGATTTCGTACTAAAGAACAAGGTTGAAATATTGTTCTACTGGAGGGCGAGATTAGGACAATATTGAATTAGAATTAGAAGAATAACAGCAAAGAACATTTCTGTATTGGAGAGCTAGAATAGAACGATATTTTATTAGAGAACTAGACTAGAACCATATTGTATTAGAGAAGTATACTAAAAGGATATTTTATTAGAGAACTAGACTAAAAGGATAAAGTATTAGAGAACTAGACTAAAGGGATATTGTATTAGAGAACTAGACTAAAAGGATATTATATTAGAGAACTAGACTAGATCGATATCGTATTAAAGAACTAGTCTTAAAGGATATTGTATTAGAGAACTAGACTAAAAGGATAATGCATTGGAGAACTAGACTAAAAGGATAATGCATTGGAGAACTAGACTAAAAGGATACTGTATTAGAGAACTAGACTAAAAGGATATTGTATTAGAGAACTAGACTAAAAGGATAATGCATTGGAGAACTAGACTAAAAGGATAATGCATTGGAGAACTAGACTAAAAGGATAATGCATTGGAGAACTAGACTAAAAGGATACTGTATTAGAGAACTAGACTAAAAGGATATTGTTTTAAAGAACTAGACCAGACCGTCAAATAACGTAGTGTGCCAACCCTCTAGACCTGGTTGTCAGCGAAGATATAAACCGCTAAGTGGTTGATTGGCCTAACATAAACGGGCTGGCACCGCCCATTAACCAACCATAAAAGAGGTAGTCGTACCAAGCAAATCCCAGAAAATGTATCTCAAATTACATCTGGAATGGGGCCCCCTACCCGTGTCTTCGGGTCCCCCTACAGTTAAACGCTGGGTCCCACTAGTTCATCAAGATGGTACCATGCTGGTTTAATGACCCATCTAACGATCTTATTTCTTTTCATTTCACCCTACGCTGGCACCCGAAACATCTCATCCCCGGAAGATGTTCCAATTTTGAGCACGTTAGCATTTTCAAGACGAGATTACAGTTAACCCAAAACAGATTAAACTCCCCGAGGTTAACTACCACTTGTGATACTAACCCTAACGCAAATCAACGCCTTTGACTAAAAAGCAAAGCTTAACATCCTACACACACAGCGATGAGATTAGCCTTTTAAACCGGGTTTTTTTTTTTTTTAAAACGTGGCGAGTTAACGAATACCGATAGACAACCCATCCTCGAAGATGGAACGCGACCATGAGAGTGCTTGCCCCTGCCGTTTCATGGCCGTTTCCCTTGATGGGAGGCTGCTAGCCCGCTGGGTAATGGCTGTTGAAGATGGGGGGAGAGGAACATGCAAGAGGGGAGAAACTGATTTGCAGACGAAATTAAGGACGGGGGTTTAATAACGGGAGGCTTGGTTGGAGATCGTAGACTTTGGCTCTCGCGGTATGGAGGAGGATGAATGGTTCTTGGGGTTTTTGTTTTTGTAGTGCTCACATTGGAATTACAATAAGATGGGATGGGATTTGAAGGGGGGGGGGGAGATATGAGTAACTGAAGAAATTATAGCCTCTGGATGTGAGAGATGTGCGGTGATTTGTGATTGTTTTAAGGGTGAAGTTTCACTTTCGAACCTGACGGTCCACGGAGCAGGTGAAGTAGAGTTCACATGTTTTAAGAGAGGTGTCTTAATTTTATTAGCATGTTGAGATTAATAAAACATTGTGAAAATGTTGGATTATTTGAATTTCTTGTGATTTTTATTGATTAAAGAGATTTGTAATTATTTAATCCCTTGAGTCTTACTTGATTTAGACATTGGTACTTGATCTAGACATTGGTAATTATTTTACTATTTAGATGGTTTTTGCTCAATTAAACATAGGGAGATTGTTTTACTGTTTAAAAATGTAGGCGAGTCTTGATTGTATAACACTAAGCAGATAATGATTGTGTAGACATTGATAGATTGTTGACAGTATTTTTTAGGAGCGGGGGTTGATCGCTGTGTAATGGAAATTGATATGACGAAACAAATTAGAATGGCGACATTCAAAGTCTATGTCTAACACATTGAGAAACGTACATGGAGGGAGAGAGAGAGAAAAGAGAGGGAGAGGGAGAGAGAGAAAAGAGAGGGAGAGAGAGAGAGAGAGAGAGAGAGAGAGAGAGAGAGAGAGAAAAGAGAGGGAGAGAGAGAGAGAGAGAGAAAGAGAGGGAAAAAACGGCATCTTCGAATTTCCACCAGAAACTCAATTTGATTACAATTTGAACTTGCGCTTTACCTGACCAAACCCAACTTTTTTGCACTAATCCATCTTTGGACTTACCTAGTAATATATCAGTTATGGTCTCACCTGGGACCTACCTAACCTTTACACAAATCTACCTTTTACCTCACACATACCCCCTCCCCCCCCCCCCCCCCACACACACACACATACACTCTCCCCATCACTAATGAAATCCGCATAAAAACCTTGTTTTATAAGACGATAAAAAAACAACGCATGGAACCAGCATCAGGCTACAAACCTAAATTTGTTCATATTCTCAAATCAGGCACGGCTACAGTAATTTTTTTTTACCACAAGTATGTTCAGTTTGGTTGGACTTAGGATGAAACAAAACATGAAGATTAAAAAAAAAACGTTTAAACATGAGTATTTTACATGATACTTTAAAACGGAGATGATCCGTTTCTTAGACAACGATAAAACAAATAATTAAATGCTAGACAACTATAAAACACACATCAATTGCTAGACAACTATAAAACACAAAATATCAATAGCTAGACAACTATAAAACACAAAATATCAATTTCTAGACAACTATAAAACACAAAACATCAAGAGCTAGACAACTATAAAACACGAATTATCAATTTCTAGACAACTATAAAACACAAATTATCAATAGCTAGACTACTATAAAACATAAATTATCAACAGCTAGACAACTATAAAACACAAATTATCAATAGCTAGACAACTATAAAACACAAATTATCAATAGCTAGACAACTATAAAACACAAATTATCAATAGTTAGACAGCTATAAAACAGAGAACATTTTAGGCAATAATTAAACAAACAATCAAGACATTTTTTTTATAAAAAAATAAAACAGAAACGAACTTTTTTAGACAACTATGAAATATTCGAATATCTTCTAAGATAACGAAAAAAAAAAACAGACAATATTTTTAGACAACGATAAAAAAGATTTAAATTGTTTTAGATAACGATGAAATAGACATAAACTTTTTTTATTTTTTTTTATCAGGCAATACACATCATGAACTGTGTTTCAACTAGTGCAAGATTTTCTGAAAATCTGGCTAGCCACTTGCGGCAGGGTAGCCATTTAAATTAGGGTAGCCGACATAATTATGATTGCTACGTAAACGAGAGGCTACCTACTATAGCCAGGGTAGCCACTACACTAAGGTAACAGGTCAACGAGGTTCGAATGCTATCTCTCACTCCCCCACCCGTACTGTTTTTAGAAGAAATAAAAACACATAACATTACTGAGTACAAGTTTGTATACAAATGTTAAATCGAAATAACATTTAAATAAGTATTTGATAAAAATAATTAAATACACGCACACACGCACGCACGCACACCCCACCCGGTGAGTGAACGCCCCTGTCAAAAGAATCCTAGCGGCGCTCATGAAACAAATTTAACGACCGACATTACAGTAACTTGAACTCACCATTGATGTCTACTTTAAGCATCTCTACGGTTTGCGGGGGATAATAAAATGATATTGTTACACCCGGTGACAAATACAATAAATAAAGTAATACTTTAAATCACTAGTTTTTGTATTTCCTGCATGATTCGTTACGTTACTTAGAATTTAGAGTTAGAATAACACAAGCTGAAATGATACTCCACAAGGGTTGACAATGCTGACGAAGCCGTAATGTCGAGGCGAGATAATTTCCTGGAGAGTTTTCAAACCGCTTCTCTAATCCTAAGATCTCCAGTCTGTAGTACGTCCTTGAGTCCACTCAGCTCTGATGGGTACCTGACTCAAGTCTATGGGTGGGTGTGGGCGGAAAAGTAAAATAAGGCTCTACCTGGTGTAATATACACGATTTAAAAAAAAAGACCGAAGACAGAGATACACTCTGCTAGATCTACATTTGAAAGGAAAATTTGCTTTCTGTAACTTCTGTTAGATTTATTTTCGCGAGGATAGGTTCATATGAAAATCCCTAATATAGAAAGAGATTGCAGAATTAGGACACAATACACTCTAACAAAGGGGCATAATTAAGTTAAAGGAAGATAAGTGGAATAAAAGGACATAAAATAACTAGGCTTGTGTACACCAGAATTAGGATAAGAAGACGTACAAGAATAAGGATAAAACACACCAGAATAAGGATAAGAACACATACAAGAATAAGGATAAAACACCGGAATAAGGATAAGAAGACATACAACAATAAGGATAAAACCAGAATTGGGACACGGTCTAAAAAAAGATTCCTCTTTAGACCCAGCGATCCATTGGGCTGATAGAGATCACTTGTTTCTTGACCTCGGCATATGAAGAGATAGTGTGGCCTGCACTATGCCCTTCCGCCTTTACTTTCCCAAACACGAGTTAGGTACCCATTAGTGCTGGGTGGACTTAGGGATGTTCCCCTGACTTAAACCCGGGTTCGAACTCGAGATTTTCTTGTTGGCAGTCTAGCGCTCTACCGCTAGGCCACTTCGTCCCACATCATATTAAGGATAAAAGACGTAAACAAACTGGCATTGACGGGGTAAGCACATTTCGATAATTTGATACAAGGATGAAAAGATACAAGGGTATAAGGATATAAGGATATAAGGATATAAGGATATAAGGATATAAGGATATAAGGATATAAGGATATAAGGATATAAGGATATAAGGATATAAGGATATAAAGATATAAGGATATAAGGATATAAGGATATAAGGATATAAGGATATAAGGATACAAGTATATAAGGATATGAGGATATAAGGATACAAGGATACATGGATAAAATTGTACAACGTCTTCATGCACGCTCACCAGTCCGTTAGAGCACTAATTATGATTAGAAAGTGAGCAATAACCGAACTGCATTTTCCGCAAAGGTGGAGGAGGGTTAGGGTGGAGGTAGGGATCCAATATACCTACCCCCCCCCCCCCCACCATTATCTCTAAGTTAAAAACTTGCTCATACCTATACATAAAAAAGTATCCTCTGAAACCGAGGAACGAAAAACGGTTATTTCTAAGAGATATAAAACCCTGCATGGCGCCAACCACCTCCATTAGGCTCTGGTTATCATCCAACATATGAGGGCGCGCCCTCTCCTCCCCCCAGATATTACTTTCCACCAGGCACCCCCCCCCCCCCTACCTGTAATGCGACGACTCAACCAGACAAACACACGTACATTTAGATAAGCCAGTCTAGCTTTAACACTAGGATCGTTACAGGGATCGCCGTATTACCTCAGGATCCCATGGCGTTAAAGGGAACCCTATAAATGTCGACCATTTATTTATTTTTTGCAGCTCATAAAGGAAATAATTCATCATCATCTCTCCAGCGCCGCTATCATTTTATCTGACCCCTAAGTAATAAACTAGGCAGTTAATTGCACGGGAATACCCGAAAGATATTGTTATCTGTCTGCAAGTGTATATACGGTCAGCAGCCAACACCTCGCTATAAACACAGGTCATTAATATCTGCTATAACACGGTCATTAATATCTGCTTTATAACACAGGTCATTAATATCTGTTTTATAACACAGGCCATTAATATCTGCTTTATAACACAGGTCATTAATATCTGCTATAATACAGGTCATTAATATCTGTTATAACACAGGTCATTAATATCTGCTTTATAACACAGGTAATTAATATCTGCTTTATAACACAGGTCATTAATATCTGCCATAACACAGGTCACTAATATCTGCTTTAAACACAAGTCATTACAATCTGAAAGCTGTTTTTAACAATTTGATGGCCGTTTGCTTCTAGCGATCTGCTGATCGTTGTTTTGAATTTAGGGAGTTATGGTTGGTCGATTGATTATAGCAATTAGTTCCTAGTCGGTAATTAGCATTTTGTGTAACAGTGTTTAGCTATATCCTTGTACTTTAAACATTTTGGAAAACAGTTTTTTGCTCATGTTCAGAATTTCTTTCAGTTACAGCTTCAAAATGGGGGTGGGTGCACTGCCTCCAGAAACACGCTCACCCCCCCCCCCCTCACCCCTCCCCAACGAAATAGAGAAAAAAAGTGTCTTATATCGAAAATATACACTTAAACCAGTATCCGATCCCCAAGAAAATTAAGTGCGGACCTCCCCATCTGCCCCCCCCCCCCCAAGAGTAAAAGAAATAAACAGTATTTGTGTTAGGGAGCCGATGTAATCATTCAGGGTGTATTATGTCGTTTCGCTATTTGAAACAGGAGTTTGGTTAGGTACCGATGTTTCCATCTACACATCTTATAGGATCAGGTGCACACTTGTTTCTGGGATAGGAGTTTACAAAACACGAAATATATACAGCATTTTTATTTAAATTTGTACAATACGGATAAATAAATATGTAAACATAAATTAATGACCAATAATTTCCTGCATGAGAATTTCACGCCCACTCATAGTGACATCAATGCTGGTTTTATCCACATCCGACGTATGAGGGTTGCGTGCCTACACCGACCCGCGGGCCGTCAGCATTGAATGCTACACCGACCCGCGGGCCGCCAGCATTGAATGCCTACACCTACACCGACGGACGGTGTACAATTTCTGGAGGAATCTCTGGAGTGTGCGATAAAAGGGTGGACGAGTCGCTCTCTCAGCGAATCGTTAGCGATCCGGCTAAACATTGGATGTTTGACTAGCGACACATTTTTTTTTATTTGGATGAGCAATGGTAAACTTTAGTAGTATTCGTGGTTGAAGTTTATTGTGGTATTTGGCATTTGGAATAGTATTTTATAGAGGTACTTTGCTCTTGGAATAGTATTATTGGTTGAAATTTATAGTGGTATTTTGTCTTTGGAATAGTATTAATGGTTAAATATGATGGTGATTTGCATTTGTAATAGCCAAGCTAAAGTTCCCCTGTAAGATCTAACGATCCAATAGGTGGAGTTCACATCTTGACCTCGGCATATGTCCAGCTGCCTTTACCTTCACTAACATGGGTCAGGTACCCATCAGAGCTGGGTGGACTCAGGCACGTCCTGCGAACCGTAATCCGAATTCGAGACCTTCGGGCTAGCGGCCGAGCGCTCTACAATTCGGCCACGCCGTCCCATATTTGTAATATTTGTTATGTGTTACCTTTCTAGTAGAAGTTTTCATTTGTAACAGCAGAAATATTTACAAGTTCTCATGTCTATGTTTATTTGTTTAAAAGTGTTATCAAAGTAGAAAAAAAGTATCATCTTGTAAGCATAAACTTTGAGAAAAACACTATAGATAAGATGTGAGTATAAAATAGGCCGTCCCGGAGAAAATATTTGCCATTGTTGTCGCTCTTTTGTCTATTAAGGATTATTTCCCTTACCCCCCCCCCCCCCCCCCCCCCCCCCCACTAAAAAAACCACGCGACACTGTAGCCCAACGTTTATGTTTATTTGAACTCGAGCGGGAAGTGCCAACAATAAACACAGAAGGAAATTTCTCTACTCAGTTCGTTTTTATCTGGGTACAGTTCAGCTACAATTACTGGGTACAACTCAATCACAGGGTAAAGTTTTACTTCAATTACTGGGTACAACTCTACAATTACTTGGTACAACTCTATTACAATTACGGGGTACAGTTCCGCTACAATTACAGGGTACAGTTCCACTACAATTACTGGGTACAGATCTACAAAAATTACTCGGTACAACCCTTCAGCCATTTTCTGGCAACTTCTATACAACGTTTTCTGCTTACAAATAAACCAAATACCCAAAAGTCCTGACTAATGAAGGCGTCCCCCTATTTCAAACTAATAAACATGTTCTTGCAATTTAAAGTAAACTAGACTTTCTCCCCAGTTCCTCTCTCCCCAGTTCCCTTCTCCTGTTCCTCTCTCCACAGTTCCCTTCTTCCCCAGTTCCTCTCTCCCAAGTTCCTCTCTCTCCTGTTCCTCTCTCCCAAGTTCCTCTCTCTCCAGTTCCTCTCTCCCCAGTTACCTTCTCCTGTTCCTCTCTCCCCAGTTTCCTTCTCCTGTTCCTCTCTCCCCAGTTTCCTTCTCCTGTTCCTCTCTCCCCAGTTTCCTTCTCCTGTTCCTCTCTCCCCAGTTTCCTTCTCCTGTTCCTCTCTCCCCAGTTTCCTTCTCCTGTTCCTCTCTCCCCAGTTTCCTTCTCCTGTTCCTCTCTCCCCAGTTCCCTTCTCCTGTTCCTCTCTCCCCAGTTCCCTTCTCCTGTTCCTCTTTCCCCAGTTCCCTTCTCCAGTTCCTCTCTCCCAAGTCCCTCTCTCTCCAGTTCCTCTCTCTCCAGTTCCTCTCCCCAGTTCCTCTTTCCCCAGTTCCTCTCTCTCTCCCCCAGTTCCTTTCTCCTGTTCCTCTCTCCCCAGTTCCTTTCTCCTGTTCCTCTCTCCCCAGTTCCCTTCTCCTGTTCCTCTTTCCCCAGTTCCCTTCTCCAGTTCCTCTCTCCCAAGTCCCTCTCTCTCCAGTTCCTCTCTCTCCAGTTCCTCTCCCCAGTTCCTCTTTCCCCAGTTCCTCTCTCTCTCCCCAGTTCCCTTCTCCTGTTCCTCTCTCCCCAGTTCCTCTCTCCCCAGTTCCCTTCTCCAGTTCCTCTCTCCCCAGTTCCCTTCTCCAGTTCCTTTCTCTTAAATTTCTCTCTCCCCAGTTCCCTTCTCCTGTTCCTCTCTCCCAAGTTCCCTTCTCCTGTTCCTCTCTCCTCAGTTCCCGTGGCCTCAATACCTTGAGTACCCTCCCCTTCGATACTCTACCGAGCGATCTATACGGAGTATATTTAACAGCTCGCAGTTTTTGTTATTGACAAGTTTGACAAAGACGTCCCGAGTTATTTATTTTTCATTTACCTTCGCAAGATTAGACTCCAAAAATAAACAGAGCGGATACAGAGAAAAAACTAACCACAAACAGTAAAAAAAAAAAAATAAAAAGAAAGTAAGAATCAACAAAATGACGTCAGCAAAACAATAATACAAAAAAAAATATTTCCGCGTTATTCGTAGGGGGAAAATAGAAATAACAAAAACATAGCATCCTGGGAAACTTATGATGAGTCAAATATAACTCATCCATTTGGATGTATCATCCGGCGCATGCGCAACACTTCCAATGCAGAAGCGATTATTTATTATCCGTTTGGATGGCTGGAAATATGATGCTTGATTAGATATGCTCCCAGACAAATTTATTTGAGGTGCGGTTGTAGTGTTTGCACTGGGCGCTTGTGGTGGGTTCGTTGGTTAAATAAAGTTGTACTCAGGTTAGTGTTGAAAGTTTTCGTCTTGTTATGGTTGGTGTCTTTGTTTAAGGGGGGGGGGGGGGATGTACCATTGTTGGGGGGATGTACCATTGTGGTAAATTGGTTGGCGTCTTTGTTTAAGGGGGATGTATCGTTGTGGTAAATTGGTTGATATCTTTGTTTAAGGGGGATGTATCTTTGTGGTAAATTGATTGGTGTCTTTGTTTAAGAGGGATGTATCATTGTGGTAAATTGTGTAAGAAGTGGTAGGATGGTGGTTAATATTTTTCATATTGGGTTGTGTGTAGCAGGATGGTGCTTTATAATAATTTGTATTGTGTTATATTAGGGATGTGTGTGTGGGCGGGGGGGGGGGTGTGGTGTGCACGTAGTTTTGAACCTGCTTCGAAGTCATTTTGTCAAATTCATATATCCATGTATAAGACTTTTAGAACCCCGCGCACACAAAAATACACTTAGCATACTAACTTTTACCCCTTATAGGGAACATAGAGGGGGAAGGATGGGGTGGGAAGTTAGTTCAATGATAAGTAATTTTAGGAGTGGTGGTCAGTAAAATTGTTACATAATGTTATATCAGGAGGGTGTGTGTAAAAATGTTACAATGTTGTGTTACGTAATCTGTGCATGCTCCCATACCACACAGTTACCTGTAGGGACAATATTTTTTTGTTAAGGTTTTACCATAAGACGAGCGTTGTAAATGTAAGGACCCTGGCAGTCACAGGTGGCGTTTGGGTGGGTTGTAAATATGTTGTCTGACATATGTGACATGTTGTTGTTGTCAATGATATGCCATAGATAATCTGTTATCTGGCTAAGATAATGTGTTAGATAACTATCTGACAAGCTTCAGGTTTCTGACGAACATTTAATTTAATCTTCCATTGTCATTTTTTTTTTTGCATCACAAATTCATACTCAATAAAAACAAAATTGATTCGAGCATATTATTAAAAATTGTCTTGTACTAGTATGAAGATTGTCTCAGTATTATTACTTCAAGTTTTAAATTAGTTTTACTTTTAACGATAAATAAAAGAAATTGTTTCATTGAATCCAATGAGACAAGTTTTGATCTACAACTACCACGAATGACTGCAATGTAAACACGACTATTCCCCCCGCTGACTATTCTATTTAGTGCAAACATTTCAATTCTCCATTTCAGACACACTACACAATTTGCACGCCAAGCGTACAACAATACAATAAATCATGGGTAAGCAAAAAAAAAAAAAAAATTCTCCGGCAGAAAAAAAAGTCGTAAAACTTTTTTTTATGACTACGTCGAACTTTGGCATGTCTGTAAGTCTTTAGTGTCCCGTAAACCTATCTTAACTGAACCGGATCCCAGCGATTAAAATCGAGTCCTGTACTGCTCATTTTTGTCAAGGTAGAGGGGAGGGGTGGGAATACCCGACGATCACATGACGCGGGGGGGGGGGGGGGGGGGGGGGGTAAATATTTTGTTATAGTTCCTAGATGGACGTTACCGCCAAAGACGTTTTATTTTTTTATTGAAGGCTGTGTAAACACATACATCAGAAGATTTGTTCGTATTCACTAGCTAACACAATCACATGCTAGGCATTGTGGCAGCGAACATACCACTGGCATTGTAAAGACGAGCTTCAGTAAATAATAATAATCATTAAAAAAGTTTAAAAAACCCCACGTTTTCTGATTGAACTAAAAAGTAGAAAATAAATGCTATACATCACAATAATGCAAGCGATCACTCTACTATAAGCGATGAAAAACGTGGGGCGCCGAAGTAAAAGTTATATTACTATTGATTAGATAATACTATTGACTTTTATTAGGGAGCTTGTAGAGAGTCAACAGTATTAGAAACTGTAAGAAAATCACGGCGCCCAACGTTTTTCATCGCTTATAGTAGAGTGATCGCTTGCATTATTGTGATGTATAGTTTTTATTTTCTACTTTTTAGTTCAATCAGAAAACGTGGGTTTTTTAAAACTTTTTTAATGATTATTATTTTCTACTTTTTAGTCTTTGTCTGTTTGTTTGCATTGAAATCTTGCTATCGATTTTATCTTTTCACTTTTTTTTGGGTAAACGAAGACAACTCGTAAAAAGACAACTCGTAAAAAACGAGAGACCCTTTCTTCTTCGGTCTCAATCGCAAGTGAATGATTGTCAGAGGTCTAAAATGCTCAATAAAATGTTTCCATTGATCAATTTAGTAATAATAACAATTGAATATTCTATGGTCATCCAAAAGAAAGCTTCCCTGAAAATTTCAGCGCGCTAGCTAACTGGGAAGTACCAGAAATTTCGATCGCAAGATTTGATTGGAAAAACAAACAAACAAACAAAGAAAGCAAGTTAAAGAAAACGTGGGAAAATTAGCGAGCGAGCGGACATATACATAGAAAGCCGACAACCACAACAACGAAACAGGTCCACACTTGGAATCTCAAGTGGGAAAAAAAAAGAGAGATCGAGAAAATCTTTGAGTAACAACACATGCAAGATGGGTTACCACTGGTAGCACTAGCACAATAAGGTGGGTTACCACTGGTAGCACTAGCACAATAAGGTGGGTTACCACTGGTAGCACTAGCACAATAAGGTGGGTTACCACTGGTAGCACTAGCACAATAAGGTGGGTTACCACTGGTAACAGTAGCGCAATAAGATGGGTTACCACTGGTAACACTAGCGCAATAAGGTGGGTTACCACTGGTAACACTAGCACAATAAGATGGGTTACCACTGGTAACACTAGCACAATAAGATGGGTTACCACTGGTAGCACTAGCACAATAAGGTGGGTTACCACTGGTAACAGTAGCACAATAAGATGGGTTACCACTGGTAGCACTAGCACAATAAGGTGGGTTACCACTGGTAGCACTAGCACAATAAGGTGGGTTACCACTGGTAGCACTAGCACAATAAGGTGGGTTACCACTGGTAACAGTAGCACAACAAGATGGGTTACCACTGGTAACACTAGCACAATAAAATGGGTTACCACTGGTAACAGTAGCACAACAAGATGGGTTACCACTGGTAGCACTAGAACAATAAGATGGGTTACCACTGGTAACAGTAGCACAATAAGATGGGTTACCACTGGTAACACTAGCGCAATAAGGTGGGTTACCACTGGTAAAATTAGCACAATAAGATGGGTTACCACTGGTAACACTAGCACAATAAGGTGGGTTACCACTGGTAAAATTAGCACAATAAGATGGGTTACCACTGGTAACACTAGCACAATAAGGTGGGTTACCACTGGTAAAATTAGCACAATAAGATGGGTTACCACTGGTAAAATTAGCACAATAAGATGGGTTACCACTGGTAACACTAGCACAATAAGGTGGGTTACCACTGGTAAAATTAGCACAATAAGATGGGTTACCACTGGTAAAATTAGCACAATAAGATGGGTTACCACTGGTAACACTAGCACAATAAGGTGGGTTACCACTGGTAAAATTAGCACAATAAGATGGGTTACCACTGGTAACACTAGCACAATAAGATGGGTTACCACTGGTAACACTAGCACAATAAGATGGGTTACCCCTGGTAACACTAGCGCAATAAGATGGGTTACCACTGGTAGCACTAGCACAATAAGATGGATTACCACTAGTAACACTAGCGCAATAAGATGGGTTACCACTGGTAACACTAGCGCAATAAGATGGGTTACCACTGGTAACACTAGCGCAATAAGATGGGTTACCACTGGTAACACTAGCGCAATAAGGTGGGTTACCACTGGTAACACTAGCACAATAAGATGGGTTACCACTGGTAACACTAGCACAATAAGATGGGTTACCACTAATAACACTAGCACAATAAGATGGGTTTCTACTGGGGACAGTTGGAAAAACTAGCACAAGAAAGGTGGGTTACCACAGGGGACAGTTATCCGACCCCAACAATCCAAACAACACGTCTTCACCTCGCCTTAATGTAGTTATAGATAATCAGAAAAATGACATGTTTTGTACGATGTTTTTTGAGACAAAAGAAGACGTGTGTTCGTTAAATTACATCACGTTTTGTAAGGACAATGCCGATTTCGTTCTTCAACAGCAAAGAGAATTAAGGTGAAAATTCAAAGACATAAGAAACAAAAACAATATAGAAAATACATGCAATTTAAACATTTCATTCCTGGCAACGAAAGAGATTTTTATTTTTGGGGTGGGGTAAGCCAAAACTTCAAGTAGAGCAGTTACAGGGTTTATTTATCCGCATAAGTATACATGTATATATGTATAAATAAGTAAATAAATAACTATATATATATACAATATACATTATATGAATATATATATACATATATATATATATATATATATATATATATATATATATATGCACGCCGCGGTATTACAAAGGCTCCCACCCATTTAGCGGGTGCCCCCTTAAGCATCTCGCTACCCTAGGGACTGTAAGGCATGAGAACCGGCGATAGCTGACACGGTAGGTAAATAGATGCAGTTATTTGCCGTGTGCCAACGCCTACTTCAGGGGTTTAATCCGTATGTCAACCCCGGCACCTGCCCCTTGCAGGTGTCGCACATACAGGTTCATTCATAGACTTAACACATACAGGTTCATTCATAGACATAACACATACAGGTTCATTCATAGACATAACACTTACAGGTTCATTCATAGACTTAACACATACATGTTCATTCATAGACATAACACATACAGGTTCATTCATAGACTTAACACATATAGGTTCATTCATAGACATAACACATACAGGTTCATTCATAGACATAACACATACAGGTTCATTCATAGACATAACACTTACAGGTTCATTCATAGACAAAAAACTTACAGGTTCATTCATAGACATAACACATTCATGTTCATTCATAGACATAACACATACAGGTTTATTCATAGACTTAACACATATAGGTTCATTCATAGACATAACACATACAGGTTCATTCATAGACATAACACATACAGGTTCATTCATAGACATAACACATACAGGTTCATTCATAGAATTAAAACATACAGGTTCATTCATAGACTTAACACATATAGGTTCATTCATAGAAATAATACATACAGGTTCATTCATAGACTTAGCAGTGTCGCACATACAGGTTCATTCATAGACATAACACATACAGGTTCATTCATAGACACATACAGGTTCATTCATAGAATTAAAACATACAGGTTCATTCATAGACTTAACACATATAGGTTCATTCATAGAAATAATACATACAGGTTCATTCATAGACTTAGCAGTGTCGCACATACAGGTTCATTCATAGACATAACACATACAGGTTCATTCATAGACATAACACATACAGGTTCATTCATAGACTTAACACATATAGGTTCATTCATAGACTTAACACATATAGGTTCATTCATAGACTTAGCAGTGTCGCACATACAGGTTCATTCATAGACATAACACATACAGGTTCATTCATAGACATAACACATACAGGTTCATTCATAGACATAACACATACAGGTTCATTCATAGACTTAGCAGTGTCGCACATACAGGTTCATTCATAGACATAACACATACAGGTTGATTCATAGACATAACACATACACTATGTATAAATTATTGACATCATTACCACTAAGGTCAAATTTGTCAACAGACCACTCTATTTGCTGACCTCTATGTCCGTTGTCTAGTTTGTTCACAGAATAACATATCCAATGACCCTTGTCCACTAACCACTATTCACGTCAAATACCACTACACCAACTGATCACTGTCCACTAATAACTATATATACCAACAACATTTGAACCAACTGACCAGTATCCACTAATCACTATATACCAACTACCACAAAACTGAGCACTGTCCACTAACGACAATATATACTAAAACATTTGAACCAACTGAGCACTGTCCACTAACGACAATATATACTAAAACATTTGAACCAACTGAGCACTGTCCACTAACGACAATATATACTAAAACATTTGAACCAACTGAGCACTGTCCACTAACGACAATATATACTAAAACATTTGAACCAACTGAGCACTGTCCACTAACGACAATATATACTAAAACATTTGAACCAACTGAGCACTGTCCACTAACGACAATATATACTAAAACATTTGAACCAACTGAGCACTGTCCACTAACGACAATATATACTGAAACATTTGAACCAACTGAGCACTGTCCACTAACGACAATATATATTAAAACATTTGAACCAACTGAGCACTGTCCACTAACGACAATATATACTAAAACATTTGAACCAACTGACCACTGTCCACTAACGACAATATATACTAAAACATTTGAACCAACTGAGCACTGTCCACTAACGACAATATATACTAAAACATTTGAACCAACTGACCACTGTCCACTACAACTATATATACCAACTACCACTACACAAACTGGCCACTGTCCACTACAACTATATATACCAACTACCACTACGCCAAATAACCATTGTCCACTACTCACTACCTCCATCACACCCACAATTAACTTCTCAGTAGCCTCCCAACATTCACACCAAATCCTCACACCCCCCCCCCCCTTCAAACTCTTTCCCCCACCCCTGCATACCACGTCTAGACAAGCGCAACAACCCGTGCCTTACGACACACCGGAACATTGTTTTTTCTTTCCCCTCACTAGATCAAATTTGTCACCTTTTGAAATCTCTATTGAAGCCTCGGCAGAGAAAACACTGCCATCAGATATGGCCTAGTTGTGAAAGTCTCACACATCCAGTGCTTTGGTTCTCGTGAAACCTGACCCCCAGCGTTTAAGGCGAGACCGAATTCTTGTAACACAAAACGGTTGAAAGTTTGGAATTTTTTGCTTTTAATGTATGACCAGGAAGAAAACAAAGTTTTGATGGAATTTTAAAAAAAAAGTTTAATAGGGTAGGTGATAATAGCATTTTTGTTGAAATGGGAATAACATCATTTAGATGGAGCAGTGGAGATCTTTTGAAATAGTGTTTTATAATAGTTGGAATAGGGACCTGTTTTGTCGGCATTTAGTTTAAGCAGATTCAAAGTCCAGAAAAAAAGTCATGTTTTATGACGATTACCTTCCACACTACGTCTTACAAACACGCATCGACATAAAAACCGAAATCCATAAAAATGAAAGTATCCCCATGCTTACCATCCTGCTTCTAAGAAAGGCCTATATGTCCGCTGAAGATTTTTTTAAAAATATAAAATAAAAGGCTGCTCACAAGAAAACAATTATGATCTTTAAATTACTATTGCAGATATTTACTTTACAGACTTAGTTCTACAGACTCATTGGTTTCTTACTAGAAAACTATTATGATATTGTATTTAAGTTTCATCCATTACGTTTTTTTTTGACGATTTTACCTCCCCCCCCCCTCCGTCACACAATGTCACAAAAAGCCAGACCCCCTAAAATGACGTCACTACTCAGCCTCAGAGTTTCTTCCAGGCATCTCTTCGGGGGGGGGGGGCGAAGCCCCCCCGAAAATTTTTTACCGCCCCCCCGAACGAAATGAAATTTATAAAATTTATATAGAAAATATATACTTTTAACAGTGTCCGCCCCCCCGAAGAAAGTTTACCGCCCCCCCCGAAGATTTCAAGTGCCCCCCCCCGGAGAAAAAAGTCTGGAAGAAACACTGCTCAGCCTACAACACCCCCCCTCAAAATTGCAGCTGAATTTTTCTTAAAACAGTTTTCTAAAACGCAAAATAAAAGCTAAAACTCGTTTCCTAACATATCTTTTTTATAAAACAAAAGTGTGACGTCGCACCATCTGAACCCCCCCTTTCCCTCATCACAAACCGTCACAAAATTACGGACCCCTACCCCCTACGAGTGTGACGTCATTTATGTACGACCCTTTATGTTGCAGATATTTACCTTACAGACAAATTAAAAAAAATATTAAGGTTTCAATTCAGCAACTCATGTTTGTAAACACAATGTTCGCCGCGTCACATTTTAAAAACTCACCTCATTTCACACCACACATCGTCACGAAATTCACCACCCACTTCCCCCCACTTCCATCCTCCTAGAAGTTGGACGTCAGTTATAGTCAACTCACAAGCTCATACATTTACAATCTTTATTTTTATTTTTCATCAAAACCAAAATGCTTAATTAATTAAAAGCCATATTAGGAAATAGAAAATGTCATTTTACTATCAAGTTTATTCAGTTACACTATGACTAAAAATACATTATAAAATACATTATTTTTTTTCTCTCTTATATATTCCAAGAAAAATACATATTAAGATTTAAATATTTTTAACAAATCCCCCATAAAAATGGTCCAACTTGTCAAAGCATTTGTGAAAACTTAGTCTGAAACTCTTCAGTACTTGACCTTACCTTCGTTCGGTATCGATTTAGTATCGATTGCATAATATAGAGGGGATCGTGAACATTCTATGTAAGACATAATCTTGACATATTTAAACAACTCCCTACCCGATATAACATTTTTAACATTTACATAACATACCCAGCGCAAACCCCGTGAATAAATCAAAAATCCATTTGGTGCTACGATGAGTCTTATTACAAAATAATTACGTGAGTGAAAGAAAACGGTTTTATTCAAATTGACTAGAGATCTTCTCAAAGGTTTCTTTCTTTTAGCCTGTTAATCTTATTCGCCTTAACATTCTTAACAGACATTTTGCAAGAAATAATAAATTTTTATAATATAACCCTCTATTTAGGTATATATCACACCTACACGATATAACATGGAATAACAAAATATTTTAAAAAAAAACGCACATCTCCTTTGTGTTATATAATATGAGTACGTTCCCTTTGTATGTGTTGTACATGATATAATCAGTTATTTAATTAATCATCAGCCATTAATTACTTTTCCTTGTCTAGCTGGTAATTAGCGTACACAATTTGCATCATCGGGTGCCAGATGCACTGACGTCTTTAACTCGAATGAGAAAAATTAACACATTAGGAGCTGTGTTTCTTTCAGACTTTTTTATTCTCCGTATGGAGGGGGGGGGTCGCCACTTAACCACTTAAAACTTTGGGGGTACAAGTATATATTTGCCATATAAATTATATTTCGTTCCGGGACGGGGAAGGAGAGTTGCCTGAAAGAAACACTGATTATTAGAGCCCATTTATGAGGCGTACTACAGTATGGCATCTTGGACAGTATGGCATAGCTTGCAGGAAACGACGTAATGTGAAAACAATAGTGTGAGCGTTCTAAATGACCGGGAGCATTTCGTGACATTGTGGTGAGAATAGGACGTCGTGGTATATTACAGAACTGCGAGATATAGAACAGAACTATGTACCGACTCAAGGACACGGGCTCAAATAAGGATATACAGCTGTCCTTAACAACAGCTCACAGATACCATATACCATATACAGTTATCTGTAGCAGTTCACAGAAACAATATACAGCTATATGTAGCAACAACATATATGTACGACATACAGCTACCTGTAACAACAACACACAGATACAATATATATTTATCTGTAACAACAGCTAACAGATACTAACAGCTTACAGATACGATGTACAGCTATAACAACAGCTTACAGATACGATGTACAGCTATAACAACAGCTTACAGATACGATGTACAGCTATAATGACAGCTTACAGATGCGATGTACAGCTATCCGTACCAAGAACACACACAAAGACACTCAATCCTGACTAGAGAACACACACACTGACATAAATAACCCTGTGTTGACGTTTGATGTTCAATACTCTCTTGGTAAATACGCTGTGATTATGAACACATCGACTATCGTCACCCTACACAAATATTGACGGTAAATATACGCGAATAGCAAGATATACTTACGTTGAAATATTGACCCGAGTGGTACACGAATTACAAGATTTATTTTCGTTGAAATATTGACTGTAAATATACACGAATTACGAGATTTATTTTCGTTGAAATTGACTATAGCTGTACACAGAAACATTAAGTCCGCTGTTGAACGAGTACTGAACATCCTACAGACATGTACACAAATTAATACATCAATGATAGTTTCACACTTACAGACAAACATGCATATATGAATCAGAGGCGGAGTGGTCAAATGGTAGAACGTACGACTACCTAGCCAAAAGTCTAGAGTTCAGATCACGACTTCGAATTCGTAGGACATCCCTGGGTCCACTCTACTTCACCTGCTCCTACTTACACCTACACCAACACCACACTTTAACTAGACCACAAAATCCCACAGCTGTTTCAGATCAAACATCAAAGTAAGTGCGTGACGTCATATTTACAAAATTGTTCCAGTTTCTGGATGCGAGCCATCTCCGCCATATTGAACCCTAAATAGACCCGTGTATACAAAAAACGAGCCTTTCGGGCTCTTATGAACCTACTAACACAGAAGCTTTCACACACGCTATACAATCAACATGACATGTAATCGCTCTACTATTGTACGTTTCATACTCCGGAGTATCATACACGTATAATACACGATGTCATGCATATAGTATGAGATAATTGATACAATTTCATACGTGTTTTTTTTTATTTCAAACATACAAGCTTGCTGAGTATTCCAGGTCTTAATTTATCAAAAAAAAATTTACCCCTTTATTGACACTCCCCCCTCCACTAATCGGAACCATTATAATTTGTTATAGTTTTTTACTTTTATTTCCCTATTTTGTAGGAAAATTATGGTTAAATTGAGATTTTTTCCAATCCCCCCTCCCCCACCCCTGTTTGTGGGACGTCAACCTGTTCTGGGTGTCTGATAGGGTGAATGACCTTGTCGGTGATTTCTTGTCATCCATTGGTGTGTACAGAGAGTGACATGTCACTTTTGATATGTCACATGTCACTTTTGATGTCACTTGTCACTTTTGATGTCACTTGTCACTTTTGATGTCACATGTCACTTGTCACTTTTGATGTCACTTGTCACTTTTGATGTCACATGTCACTTTTGATGTCACATGTCACTTTTGATGTCACTTGTCACTTTTCATGTCACTTGTCACTTTTGATGTCACTTGTCACTTTTGATATGTCACATGTCACATTTGTTATGTCACATGTCACTTTTGATATGTTCCATGTCATTACCGAGACGGTCAATGTCATAAACGACATGGAAATACTGACGGCTGTCACATCAGCCTAGGAGTGGGGGGGGGGGGGAGGGGTAGAGAAAGAGGGAAGTTTGTGACGATGTGCATTAGGGGGAAAGGGAACAAAGATATTGATACGTTTATTTTGTAAAATTTTGAAGAAAATGCGATAAGTATAAAAGTGTGTGTGTGTGTGTGTGTGTGTTGAAAGGGGGGGGGGGTAAATATGTCATCTAATATATGTCATCTAAATTAAGGTTGAGATGGGGGGTGTTGACTTTTTATTTCATGTTCTCGTGTGAAGATGAGTAGTTTATGGTACACATCTGCTAGAATGTTTAACGTCGTAATAAGAATGTGATTCGTCATAACGGAAAAATAACTCTAATTCTCAATTACATTTTTTTCAAGACTAATCTAGAATTCACTATTCCTTAATTATTATCAAGACGTTTTTTTTATTACTTTTATTGAAAAAGCTTGTTTCATTTTCTTTGTGTTATTAGACAGATTGATAGAAATCGCATTTATGACAAGTACCAACATTCCCCTTGCTTATCATACGTTTAGATGCACTTCTAAAAGGTTTTTAAAATACCAAAACTACACTCTCGGCATGGGAATCCAGGTAAGTGGATTTATAATTCCCTCACACGGTTAGTTTAGCCAAATCAATCCCTGAAAAATGAAAAATGGTTGGAATTTCGACTTGTTTGGATGAGTTGTACTTTATCATGTTTTAACCGAGTGGGTTGTTTAATACGTGTATGCTAGTTGCAACATTGCAGACGTTATATTAAATTACATGATAACATATATATATATATATATATATATATATATATATATATATATATATATATATATATATATATATATATATATATATATATGTAAGTACATACTTATATATATGTATATATTGTAGATTGACTGAAGAAAAGGTGTATATGAATTCTATGCGTGCATACATTTTGTTTACATCTCACGACAACACTGGTAAGCAAGACATGGATGGCGTACGTACCCTGCTGTGAATTAATTAAGCGCACCAAGAATGCATTGTTGCCGACAACCCCACTGTCTGAAGAAAAGAGCTTCCACGTGAAGGCATTAGCAAGGCACGGCTTGATAACTACGCGAAGATTGTGTTATTTTAATATTCGCGTAAATTTGTCCGGGTGCAAAAAGTTATTTTCCTTTTCGTTTGTTTTTTCTAAGTTTTTGTTTTTGGTTTACTTTTTTTTTTACCTTTTCAATTTATAAACAAAGTCTTCTATGTTGTTAAGTATATTCACATGTTTAAACGTAGACTCATACTCGTGTAGGTGTGTAGATGTATTAAGATGTGTAGGTGTGTAGATGTATTAAGTTGTGTAGGTGTGTAGAAGAATAAAGGTGTGAAGGTGTGTAGATATATCAAGGTGTGTAGGTGTGTAGATGTATCAAGGTGTGTAGGTATGTAGATGTATTAAGGTATGTAGGTGTGTAGTTGTATTAAGGCGTGTAGGTGTGTAGATGTATTAAGGTGTGTAGGTGTGTAGATGTATTAAGGTGTGTGGGTGAGTAGATGTATTAAGGTGTGTAGATGTATCAAGGTGTGGAGGTGAGTAGATGTATTAAGGTGTGTAGATGTATTAAGGTGTGGAGGTGAGTAGATGTATTAAAGTGTGTAGGTGTGTAGATGTATTAAGGTGTGTAGGAGAGTAGATGTATTAAGGTGTGTAGATGTATCAAGGTGTGTAGGTGAGTAGATGTATTAAGGTGTGTAGGTGTGTAGATGTATTAAGGTGTGTAGATGTATCAAGGTGTGGAGGTGAGTAGATGTATTAAAGTGTGTAGATGTATCAAGGTGTGTAGGTGTGTAGATGTATCAAGGTGTGTAGGTGAGTAGATGTATTAAGGTGTGTAGGTGTGTAGATGTATCAAGGTGTGTAGGAGAGTAGATGTATTAAGGTGTGTAGGTGTGTAGATGTATTAGGGTGTGTAGATGTGTAGATGTAGTAAGGTATGTAGGTGTGTAGGAGGGGGGGCTCTGCCGCCCCCCAAGAAAGTCTACCGCCCCCCCGAACGAAATAGAATTTATGTCCGCCTCACCCCCCCCCCCCCGGAGAAGTAAGTCTGAAAGAAACACTGGTTTTGGTTAGGGTCTGTGGTTTAAGATTAGGGTGTTTTGTGTCTATGGTTTAGGGTTTAAATGTTTGTGTTAAGATTTGGGCGTTTTAGGTCTAGGGTTTAGGGTTTGAAATGTTAGGATTAGGGTTCGTGGATAGGATTTAGGTTTATGGGTAAGAGTGGTTTAGAGCAAGAATGTTTGGGTTAAAATATTTTATTTGAGTTTTTGGGTTTTATGTTAGGGTATGCACCATAAAGGATGGTAGCCTTTGTGAAAGTGTAAATTGAAGTATAATACTATGATAAAAAATATATTTTAGAAATTTTTTAAGTGCTAGGTTAATTAAGCGGAGGCATGTAAAACTAAAGTGCTATATTGAAAAGTTTTTGTAAAGCTAAGCTGTTAAGTTGCAAAGTGCGTGCAAATCTAACCTGTTGGGTTACTGGGTGCGTGTAAAGCTATTATATTGCTGATCAGGGGAAGCTGTTTACAATGTCAATGATATGATAAACGTAAGACCAAGTTAAACAAATACAACAAGAAAATGTGGCTTTGAAATGTGTTATTTCTTCACTTAATAGGCATCATCGCCGTCTAATTTCCAAAAGTGATAGCGAAATAGGTCACCTTGACCTCGAACAGCTTAACTTAACCTCGGGTTAAGAACTTAACATTTGTTTAAACGCAGGTTTCCCCCCCCCCCTCCCCATCCCCAATTTCTTACTTTTTCTTTAAATCCCAAAAAAAAAAAAAAAAAAAAAAAAAACTTTAAAACCCGACTCAATCTATGGATGATTAGAATAGTTAGGGTACAACATCCCTCATCACAAAGTCTAACCCTGCGCGCGTTAAGCGAGGCGTCTGTTGTTATTTCACCCTCATTGAACTAAGCACGCTACTTTACCAGCGAAAGGTGGGAGCGAAGGGAACTGAATGTTAAGAAATCAACGAGCGTTGAGGAACGGGGGAGGGGGTGGAAAATGTGCTAATTAACTCACAGTTCACAGGTGTGAATGTTTCCTCCATTCCAGGGGGGCAACATCAAAAAGTAATCACCCTGCGCGTTCAAACAACGATTACGATTCTGGATTAAGTCGCTCATGCGTGCTCGTGTCATGCGCTTAAGGAATCGATTTCCCTTTTCAATTAGCGATCCTGTGCATGTAAGTATGATAACACGCTTTTTATCCGGGGGAATCGATTCCAGGCTTTTCAATAGGTTTCACTCGATTATTCACAATCTTTTTTTTTACTGACTGGCGTGTGTGTATGTGTAGTTAGTGTGTGCTTTTTTATGTGTAGTTAGTGTGTGCTTTTTACTAAGTAGTTAGTGAATGCTTTACATTTGCTCTTGTCCACAGCACAACATTCACAAGACTTTTCATTTATATTTTTATACTCTCTCTCTCTCTCTCTCTCTCTCTCTCTCTCTCTCTCTCTCTCTCTCTCTCTCTCTCTCTCTGTCTATCTATCTTTTGACTTTTAAGTACACACACATACAAAATTAATAGTGAATTTAGATAAAGCGTATATTTGCAGTTTCTGTAGCGGTTTTTTACGAGGTAAGGTTGCTGGCCTTATGTTTCAACCCCCAACCTGGAGGACCAGGGCCAAAAATATCGTGGAGAAGAACGGTAGAAGACGAGGCAAAGACCGCTGGGCTCACGTGGGCACAGATAAAGTGAGCAGCCCAAAACCGAGTCCGTTGGAGAGGTGTGATTGCAGCCCTTTTCTCCTCAGGGATCACACAGGAAAAATGAACGATGATGATGATGTTAGATAATGTAGAAAAAAAGCCAAGTACGACATACAAATGATGTAACTATCAACATTCCCGGGTCCGTGTGGTAGGTAGGGTCGATAGAGCTCAAGACTCAAGGTTACCAAACATTTAAAGATGCCGAGTTCCAACCCCACTGGCACATGAGGCCCTATAGCTGGCGACAACAACTCTTCTAGGAGAATCCCACTCTAGGGGAGTTAAACAACTGCTGCCGTGTAGTTTGTTCTTGGTTGGGCAAAGGCTATTGAAGAAAAGCAGGCTGAAATAAATCGGAGTCTATGGCGCATAACAGGATGACACGTAATACTGAATTGTGTTAAAGGAAATCCCTTTAAACATTACAATTAAGAACGAAAAAAATCCCAGTGTATTCTATATAGACATGGTATGCGAAAAAGATCTAAAATTAGTGAATATATTGGCCGAGATACTAGAACAGTTGTTAAGACAATCGTCAAAAAATTGTCAAAATATAGTCCAAGATATTGTCAAACTAATCGTCTAATTACTCGTCAGATTATCCTTTCAAAAACCTATCGTTAAAATATTCGTCAAAAATGTTCTAAAAATGCACATAATATACCTGGTCTTGTACGCATTATCACTCTCGTAAAAGTAAATTCACATATTAGATCAAAACGAAACGTCTTAAAGTGTGTAGATTTTTAATAATTGAATTTGGTTACATTGACTTTTTTTGTGTTTATATTTTTATTGGAATATTTTTTCTACGCCAAACCCAATACAAATTCAAACAATGAAATAAAATTGATTTTATAAATAAAATATAAGCGGGGAGCTTAAGTTGACAGTGAGCTTAATTTGGCGTTGAGCTTAAGTTGACGGGGAGCTTAAATTGGGGATGAGCTTAAATTGATGGTGAGTTAAAGATGGCTGTGAGCTAAATCGATGAGCGGCCTATCCACAGCTTGACGTATATTTTGTTTTGACTGTTAATTAATTCGGCGATGGACTGTGAGTTTGGGTGAGTGAGTGATTAGGGATGTGTGTGGTGAGTGAGTGAGTGATTAAGGGTGAGTGAGTTGAGTGGGTGAGTGGGAGTGACTTATGTGAGTGTGGCTGACACTACGCCGACAGTAAAAGAAAAAAAAAACGGACTTAATTATGCATGCAGCTACATAGACCATAAACACGGCGTAACCGACGCGCGAGCTCGACTAGCACTCACCCTCAGCGCACACAGTGTTTACCCAGCACTCCGCACCCACGGGTATATGCATCGTTCACCCCCCTCCCCACTCCAGCATGCAATTTTACTCACTTAATGGAGTCACTATGGTACATGCATTATCCCCCACCCACTGGAAATCTTCTCACTTGATGGGATCATCATTTTGCTATCATTTACTGATCTAGTTAACTTTTTCTGCAGCCAGTCTAGACAGGGAACCAAAATTGCCAATATTGATAGGGAACTAAAAATTTGGTAAAACAAAGATGCATGTAGGCCTACTATTATATTGGCCATTTATGTTGTTAGTTTATCGATCATAAGAAAAGTTCTGTACAGATGATACAGAGCTATTAGTTAAATAAAGGCTAATGACACCTTTAATCAAATGACGTCTTTAGGCTATTAACACCTTTAGCTTATTGAAACATTGAGTCTTGGGACACATAGTAAAAGATACGGCCTTGTAAAACCATAACCTAATAAAACATGTAGCCTAATGAAACATTTAGCCTAGAACATCTGTGGCCTAGCAAAACCTTTAACAATAGATCTGCAGTCAAGAACGGCCTCATCTACAATAGTAAATCCTCTAAAATTGAGACCTTTCACTTGTGATCCAGCAAGGATTTATTTGTGTTGTTCAAATTGTGAGACGAGACTACCAAGACAGTGAGGCTATAGTATAGGACGTCCTAGTGCGTCTAGAACCTAGGATGATTGTGATATTATAGTCTAGTGAGATTGTGATATTGTAGTCTAGGAAGATTGTGATATTATAGCCTAGGTAGATTGTGACACTATAGTCTAGGAAGGTTGTGATACTATAGCCTAGGAAGATTGTGATACTATAGTGTAGGAAGATTGAGATATTATAGCCTAGGAAGATTGTGATACTATAGTGTAGGAAGATTGTGATATTATACCTATGTAGATTGTGACACTATAGTCTAGGAAGGTTGTGATACTATAGCCTAGGAAGATTGTGATACTATAGTGTAGGAAGATTGAGATATTATAGCCTAGGAAGATTGTGATACTATAGCCTAGGAAGCTTGAGATATTATAGCCTAGGATGATTGTGATATTATAGTCTAGGACGATTGTTCTTCTATACCCTAGGAAGATTGTGATATTATAGTCTAGGAAGATTGAGATATTATAGGCTAGGGATATTGTTAAACTATGAAGATTGTGATAATATAGCCTAGGAAGATTGAGAGGCCATTGCCTAGTTAGATAATGAGAATGCGACTATAAAGAAAGTGAGATTATAACGAAGAAGAATTTTACACTATAGACTCACAAATATACTGAGACTATACCAGATATGTGTGAACCTCAGAAATGCTGAGTAAATTAGTGAGCCTGAAAAAAAAACTCTCGATGAATTCAATTAGTCCGCGTCGTATAATCTTCACCCCCCCCCCCTCTCCCCATCGCCCCCGCGTCTAATACTATTTTAAACTATTCCAAATGCTCGTAAGTGAACGAGCAGGCGGTGAGCTAGGTGGACGAGTTGTGGGAGAGGGGGGGGGGGTTGATTGGCTGGCTCACGTACGGGGTAACATCTGCCTACCTGCCTAATTGTGAAACCCGAGGGGGGTGAGGGGGGCGTGTGTAGGGAGGGATGGGGGGGGGGGGAGGTAGAGGCGCTAGAGCGGCGTGGAGTGTAACCATTAGACGGGGACAATTTGAGAGCGGGATTAATAAAGAAAACATGAGGTGAAATCAAAAGTAAACGCAGCACGACAGGTGAGGGGAGAGGACGTCCATTTGGTGTGGGAGGGAGGGGGGGGGGGGGTGAAGGAGTAGTAGGAGTAAGGGGGGGGGGGTAATTCCTGAAACATGACAGGCGGATATGGATTGGCATGTCCGGGCGACGTAGGTGTTAGGATTATGGTTAGAACAATAAACCAGACTTAACTGGAGTTCTGGTACCTGGTACTTAATCATAGAGGTGTCGCGGCCCAGTTGGTCGGTGAAGTGTGTGTATATGTGTGTGTAGAATAGGGGGGGGGGTAAGTTTTTGCTTTATGGCTGTTTCCGATCTCCCAAGGCGCTAGGGCCCTAGTCTTCTTTATGACCCTTTCCCATCGTCCCAGGCGCTAGAGCCTCGCCTGGTTTATGGGCCCTATCGTGAGCCGAGGTGTTGCCGGCGAGACGGTCTTACACGCCAGCGTACGCTAGTAACGGACCGTGACGGGACCCGATGAGCCAGATAGAAGAAATAAAAGTTCAAAAGTTCAAATATCCCCCCCCCTTTCCTCCCCCACACGTACAATATTTTTTTCCTCTCTTACGTCCATGTCCAGGTAAGTTAGTAGTTAAAAAGTTGATCACTCTACGCCAATTTTAAGCCACCGGAAACTACCACCCCCACCTCTTTATTTCGCCCCCCCCCCCCCAGAGAGCATACGATGAACAGAAGGATATTCAACATGTCTAACTCCGACCGCGGCTGGATTAACATTCCCAACCTCGACTCTTCAGTCAAGGGAAATAAGAAAAAAAATATTGCTCGACCAAGGGATACCCTTATCTAAAAGTATTCGTTGGTAGCTTATTTGAAAAGTTAAAAAAAACAAAAAAACTATGGTTATCGCCCCTTAAAAATATATTTAAATATTCCCAGAATCTGTTGAGAGTGTTGATTATTGTTATAAAACTATTAGATCAAGTTTCGTTTCATAAGTGTTTATACTTTGGGTTTTATGTATGTATTGGGATCTTGTCTGTAAAATTCAAATACAAAAGTCTATTGTTAAAGTAGTATAAGGGGGGGGGGGGGGTTAGCGTAACAAAAAAGTTAAAACATTTTATCTACTCTACACGCACATGCCACAAAATTTCAGACTGATCTAACCGCACCCCTAAAATGATGGCCCGATGCAGACATAAAGTATTCTTTCAGGGCCAAAGTAGACATAGGTACGTAATATAAAGCGCATACATCCAACTTATTTTTAAAAAATTCATCATGTTTTAAAAAATAACTAATGCATGTAATTTTTTATTTCCCAAGCAGAAGAGGGCCACAGAGGTTACAATCTCCCCTTCTCACCCTTCCCCACTCCAATCCCATCCCCTCCTTTAACTTGGCGAACTACCCCTTAGACACGACTAGTTAACAAAAACAGTCCTTGAGCACAAAAATACAATCTCCACCGTAACCAAAACCTAATTTAACCATAGCCCTAACTCCTCCGAATCATAACAATAGACTAATTTGATCCCCACCTTAACCATCTATCTATCTTAACACTATAACACTCATTCTGAACCATAACACATCGCTCAATAAACCCTATCACTTAGAATTATCTACATGTTATACTTTTGGCGTGCTATGTCGAAGAAAAGACAAATACCACAAAAAGGAAAAGTACTCAACAACATAAACATTGATGGGATTTTGAGTTGAAAGAGTTGAAAGTCTGTCCTAGGTTTAACATGACTGACTTTTCTACAACTTTTTCATGGTCACAAATGACACGACAATGCCCCCCTCCCCTGCCCCCTCTCCCTTAATTTACATCATTCTTACTGCCAGTAGAATTGCTCTTTACTAAGAGATTTTTCTGCAAGTGTTACTATTTTTGTATGCTGTTTAAGGCTTATTATAAACAGCTTACACAACGATACATATCGTTTAGGAAGAACTGTATTACAAATTATATATATATATATATATATATATATATATATATATATATATATATATATATATATATATATATATAAACATACCTTAAGTATTTTATGTATATATTTTACATCTAGGGATAATTCACAACATACTGCAGGCATGCAATTCCTCCATGAACACACGAACCGATCTTTAATTTACCCCCAATGAAAACTTAATTACCTCCAGCATATCAATACGTGTGACAGTGTATTGTCGTTTAACTGACAATCAATAGCAGAAAATAAAAAAAAAGCCTTTGTTGCTGGCGTACATTGTACCCTTCGATCCCAGCAGACGGAAGACATTTGTCAGCTTGTAGCTCCAACATTGCGACATTCATTGAGCCAGTTTTTTTTTTTTTTTGCTAAGTAAAATATCTTTATCGAAAAAGGGGGTGGATTGGGAAGTGTGTGTGTGTCGGGGGTGATGGTATGTAGGATAACAAAATTGCAGACAAAAGCAGGATAGACAGGTGAATTGTGGGTATAATAACAGGTCTGGGTTCAACTAAAAGCTTCCTACACTATCGAGACGGCGTCGGCCTCAACTATATCTCCCTACCCCCTTCCCTAACGACGACGCCCCCTCCCCCCTCCACGACCCCGTTGAGAACCCTCAAGGAGCCGCATCTCACGGGGCGGGGGTTGTCGCACAAATGACAATAATTAGTACTTACGTTGACATTAAAAATCCCTCATCCGCCTCAAGAGGAGAGCAGTATCCAGCAATCTTCAACCGCGAATGGGAGTTTATACAACAGAGAAAACTGGCATTACACAATTCGCTATTTTGTCGGGCTTTTTTTTTACCCTAAATATCTTTTTTCCTGTGCACTTTCTTCTATTGAAATTGTGTAGTTACTAGAATTTACTTTCCATTTGGTGAAATCTTCTCAGTGCAGCCAAACTAGGAAATAATGTTACCACTATCTATATTCAGGTTTTTTAAAAAGCCTTAAAATTAAAATACCACTATTAAAATAAGTATCGTAAATAATTAGAAACAAGAAAAAATATGTTCAAATTAACAATTATCTTTTAGATTTACAAGTATTTTATCAGAAAACATTTTTAACACAAATAACGTACTGTAGGAATCTAACCAACAAAATTAACTGTAGATCTACGAATTCAACTACAAAATTTTACTTTAAGGAGTTGACAGTAATCTAATATGAAGTAAATGTTTTATATATAAGAGCTAATTGTTTTTAATAATTTTGTTTTTTAAAAAAAACATTACCATGAAAACTCCCAAATACCTGTCCCACATAAGTAAAATATCATTTGATTTATTGCGTAAAATCCGCTATGTAAATAACTATTAATCACCATTAAAACCTGTTTCAAAACGTGTCATTATCATAATATTCCGATTAAGTACTTTATAATCTGGGTGAATGTATGCTTCCTCTGTGTAATTTACACACGATTAATTTGTTTTCTTGAAAACTTTTTTCTTACACCTAGTAAACACAGAATTACATATTCCTTTCTCATTTAGTTTACTAAGGTTTACATTTACCTTAAATTTATTTCATCAATTTTACATATTTTCCTTACATTTACTTTAATTCATGAAATTTTTTTCTTACAACTAGTTTACCCAACCTGATATTTTTCCTTAGTTTATCCAGAATTTGACAGTTTTACTGTCTTAAAGTTCCCCCCAGCTGAGGTTTGTTTACAGGAAAACAAAATTTAATTCTCCAGGTTGTGTAAACAAATTTGTATTCATCTTCACCTCCAACTTTTGTTGAAGTTTTCATCCGTACACTATCCGACGGTATTTAATTCTATGTTCAGGTTATCTATGTGTAAAATAGATTAAATAGATTAGTGTAAAAAAAAGTCTTGATGACCCATGTCGAAGTTACGATTTATTGTCTAAGTTACATATGAATGTATGTTACCTATGTTTAAGCTGTACACGTTTATGTTACCTATATGTCTATCTAAGTTATCATTCATCGTCCAAGTTATTTATATTTAACTTGCATTCATTTATGTTACCTATGTTTAAGTTACCTGTAAAGGTCTGTTACCTATGTTTATTTTGCATTCGTTTATGTCTAAGTTACCATTAAATTTCTGTAATACTTAGTAATACCCAATCACTTATCTTTAAGTTGTTAAAATAAATTCTATGTAAACTATGTTTACTCATGTGTCTTACCTAGATCTAAATAACTTATATTGGTTACCTATGTCTCAATTACCTATATCTAAGGACGGCTCACAACAAGATCTAGATCTAGTGGAATCTAGACAATAAACTGCCGATACTTAACTCTAATGAAGCCGGTTATTACTAAGTTCAGACACAGTTAACATCCCGTATATTTAAACCCATGATCTGATATTTTGACAGCTTTATTAAAGACTGTTTATATTTTTTAACGTCAATTTTTACACCAAAACCATCATTTTATTCAACATTTTACCGATCTAAACAGATTTCCTATAATATACAATTAAGAGTAGATTTAGATAAAAACAAAAAGAATTTAATAATTTAATAAATTTAAGCTTAACTTAATCCCAATATTAACGAAAATTTTAATTTAATTATCAATTGATTTAATGAAATAGACCCATTAGGCCTAATTATCAGTATTAATATTATTTTACATTTTGCGATTTTTCTGTTGGAATTTTAAAAAGATAAAAGAACTGAAAGATTTTAGGTTTAAAAAAATTATTTTACTTTCACTTACTGACAATCTGAATTGTTTACATAAATCACACTCAATCCAATCAAGTTATCCGATTAAAATTCCAAGCCTACACACCGTGTCCGTAGTTCGAACTACACCAAAATAAACGGAACCTAACCTATAGCCACGGTAATTCCGTACAACGATTCAGCGCGCGGGCCCTGGTCGCCTAGTCCACGCTCCGCTGTGTTCCGCGATAGCTCGGCGGGCCGCTTGCTTCGCCGCCCCGATTTCTGCTGCCTGTCAGGGTGTCAGGCTGGGGTTCGTTGACTCTCATTCGATTCTCGGGGCCCGGGGGGGGGGGGGGGGGGGGTGGATTTAAAAAAATTCGCACGAAAATTTTTACATATTATCACATGAGATTGTGTTAGGGTTAATTTAAAAGAATAAAAAGAAACACGAAATAATGACAATTCTTGGTGTGTTTAAAAGTTATAGTCACATTATAGTAATCACTAACGAAATCTGTTTCGGATTCAACTAAATTTTAAAAAAAACAAATTAATAGGACAGCTGAATCGTCTTTATAGTAGGACGATTGATGTTTATAATAATTGTTAACACATATATACATAAGCAGTGTTTCTTTCAGACTTTTTTTCCGGGAAGGGGGGGGGGACACTTGAAATATGTTTGGGGGGGGGGGGGGACACTGTTAAAAGTATATATTTTCTATATAAATTCAATTTCGTTGGGGGGGGGGTAGATTTTCTTCGGAGAGGGGCAGAGCCCCCCCCCCCCCCGAAGAGATGCCTGCAAGAAACTCTTTACATAAGTAAACAAGTTGTGTATACATAAAAATAGAAACATCTTGTTGAATCTTGTTGTTTTGCTCTTTCATTCAAGGAGACATTGTTATTTTTTACATTTATGTTTTCTGTTCTATTTTTTAAAACTGTAACATTGCTGGAAGGTACAGTTTAACTGCCGTTGTTGTGGTTTTGAAGTACAAGGCATATACACAGGCGAAGACATACAACGAACAATATTTAGTCGAACAATTTCAATACAGATTTGATATTCGTATTGGTAAAGTCATCTTATAGTTTTTTTTTTCTTCAGCCTTCACCTTCGTGTTTCGCACCCGACCATTCCGTGTAACTTAGATCTACTATGAATAATACCACAGTCAAACCTAACCCTAATCTACTGTCTTTCTCGGACTTTCACGTGTAATTAATTAAATAAAAAACAAATACCAATAGCTGAAGCGCTTGCTAAACACCACCCATTATTCCGTGAGCACAAGCAGTGAGCGTACTACAGCAAGGTGGAAATGGGGGTGTGGGGTGGGGAGGTGGGGGGGGGTTTGGGGGGCTCAACCAGGAGGTGTCAGTTCCAGTTCATTTATTTGAAGACGATTGGTGCAGAGATAAGACGCAGGACTCATGTAGGCCGCTCACGTGAGTAATTGTTGGGTCGTTGCGTCACGCGGCAGGGCTACCCCCTCACCCCCCCCCCCCCCCCCCACCCTCACAAACACAGGATCGGAATGCCAGCGATTTCGGTTACGAACCGGTCGTATTAAAATTGGATTACCTTTCACCTTTGTGGGCAGAGATGGGGAGCAGATGGGCAGATCAACAAACACAGACGGCAACCGGAGAGTCCAAATATTTCGACACGAGACTGTGGAGGTGATGTGGATGTGGATGTAATGTGGATGTTATGTGGGTGTGATGTGGATGTCATGTGGATGTCATTTTGATGTGAATGTAATGTGGATATGGATGTCATGTGAATGTGGATGTAATGTGGATATGGATGTAATGTGAATGTAGATGTCATGTGGATATGGATGTCATGTGGACGTGGATGTAGATGTGATTGGGGATGTGGATCTGATGTGATGTGGTCGTGGATGTAATGTGGATTTAATCTGGATGTAATGTGGATGTGGTTATGGATGTGATGTGGATGTAGATGTGGGTGTGGATGTGGGTGTGAATGTGCATGTGAATTTGGATGTAATGTGGATGTGATGTGATGTGGATGTGGATGTGGTTGTGGGTGTGATGTGGATGTGGATGTGGGTGTGGGTGTGGGTGTGAATGTGCATGTGAATTTGGATGTAATGTGGATGTAATGTGGATGTGGTTATGGATGTGATGTGGATGTAGATGTGGGTGTGGATGTGGGTGTGAATGTGCATGTGAATTTGGATGTAATGTGGATGTGATGTGATGTGGATGTGGTTGTGGGTGTGATGTGGATGTGGATGTGGGTGTGGGTGTGAATGTGAATGTGAATGTGGATGTAATGTGGATGTAATGTGGATGTAATGTGGATGTGGGTGTGATACGTCAAATTATGTACAAACAAAAAGCCATTATTTCTTTAACAGCAAAAATTCTATTTGATTATAATTCTATTAAATGTTTGTTTTTTTAAATGGAACTTTGTTTTTATTGTTATCCTATCGTCGTGGTTGACAATGTTGGAAACTTTATATATAGATCTATTTCTTTCTTTCTGTGAGCAAGATTTGCCACCCAAGTTTAACGAAAACATCTTGTTTGCAAGGATGAACTAGCCTGGAGGATTTGTCATTCTGGAGATTCAGGTATTTATAGTTTTAAAAGGACAACCATTAAGCATTAGCCAACAATCACCATGAACTTTTTCAAGAACCTAACATCGACGCTGACGTTTCGACCGGATGGCTTCATCAGAAAATGAATAGGTCTGTCAAGCAGTGAACGGATCTACGTGTAGATGCGACTTGTTAGAGTAGGGGGAGAGGGAGTGGTGGGGAAAATAACAACTATCACAAACATTTCGACATAGAATTTTTCCTCCCCCCCCCCCCCTAGCCCGACCCCCACTGTCTGCCACATCGTTAACACAGGTGGGCGGAAACAATATAAAAAAAAATTTACCTATTGTAAAAGTTCTTTACAAACAGATGAAGACGTCGGCTTGTGAGGGTTCTGATAACATCTGGTGTACAGGTGGGGTATTGCGGGGGGGTGGGGGGGGATCAGGTGGGGGCACGCCGACACGTGTTGTGTGGTCGGTTGTTTGGCTGCTGAGAGAGAGAGAGTAGGTCAGTTTGGTGCATGGTCGTTAAGTCGTTGGTAACGGTCAAGGGTTTTTGTAGTTGGGGCGGGGGGGGGGAGGGGTAAGTAGCCGACTAGAATTGGAATTGATGAGATTTTTGGTGGTGACAGGTATGATGCTGTTGTTGAAAGATGTTGGTGCTGCGGTCAGTTGGTTGGTAGATACGGTAATAAGGTGGGGTTTAAAAAAACAAAACATGGGTAACTGTTTGTACTTTAGAATCGCGATTGTTTGTTTTGATTTCAAGTGGTTTTTGTGGTTTCTTATATAAAACTGACTTTGTTGAATACTTTACTTTTATTGTTGTTGTGACATGTTGTTATTGATTGTGACGTGTTAGTGTTTGTTATAACGAGCTACTGTTGGTTTTGGTGTGTTAATGATGGTTGTGGTGTTGGTTGTGATATGTTATTGTTTGCTGTGATGTGTTACATTTGGTTATGATGTGTTACTTTTGGTTATGATGTGTTATGATATGTTATTGTTTGCTGTGATGTGTTACATTTGGTTATGATGTGTTACTTTTGGTTATGATGTGTTATGATATGTTATTGTTTGCTGTGATGTGTTACATTTGGTTATGATGTGTTACTTTTGGTTATGATGTGTTACTATTTGTTGTGATGTGTTATTGTTGGAATATATTGTGTTACTGTTGACTATGATGGGCTACTTTTGGCTGTGATGTGTTACTGTCAATATTTGTTGTGATGTGCTACTGACGGCTGTGGCATGCCCATGTAACGTGTTACAGTATTATACACGCCACATCGCTATACCCAAGGTCAAGAAAAGATTTAAAATCAACCAATTTCAGCATACAATCCACTGAATGCGAAACTAACCGGACCTTCATTAAACCGGACCGCTTGTTTAGCCGGTTATCCGGTCGTTTGGGGAGTCCTGGGCAAACTATTATCTTTACATTTAACGGGTCAGATCATTTTGAATACAAATCATGACCCCACGAGTGCCCCCCCCCCCCCCCCTGTCCCATTCCCTCAGCTCGTGAAGGGTCGCTTGACACTTCTTCGTGTCAAAAGTAAAGGGAAAGTTGGTGTGGGGGTGGGGGGTGAGATTTAATCGCAATCAGGTTTTTCACAATACAAACTTCACATTAAACAGCCACCAACGATTCAATACGAAATCAATTGATTACCGACCAATTATTGAACCCCCAGGTGTCGTCCACAGTGTCGCCATTATCTCACACATATTGTTAAGGGGAGGTAACGCGGATTTTTTTCCCCCTTTCTTCTTCTCTCCCCTTAAAGATAACAACCACTGTCCAGTCGAAAAGTGACATTCTTGACCGGTAAATGGGAACGGTCACGTCCAGGGGCCTCAACTCCGGCCTCTCATTAATGAGAGTTAACGGCCTTTTGAAATTACGGTTGTCGCTCCTTGGATGAATGTACAATTGCGGCGCGATTTCTTCTTAAGCCTACTCATTTACCGCTGGTTGGCGGTAGAGAGATATGGAGCCAATTTACAAGGTGGGAAGAAAAAATGCCTGATGTAATCAATTTACTATTTAGACAGCGCAGTGGGCGGAAATGTAATCGTTGGCTACACAACATGTTTTAGTTTATTCAGCGGAATTAACGGCACTACAGTCGGTATTGATAGGATCGATTGGTAGATTATAAACTAAGGTTTATAGGCTTCATGGTTGGCCGGTAGTTGAAGCATATTTCGGATGGCACATGAAGCGACGACCAGCAGTTGAAGCAATGATTGGTCGACAGTTGAAGCAAAGTTTGGCCGGCAGTTGAAGCAAAGATTGGTCGACAGTTGAAGCAAAGTTTGGCCGGCAGTTGAAGCAAAGATTGGTCGACAGTTGAAGCAAAGATTGGTCGACAGTTGAAGCAAAGATTGGTCGACAGTTGAAGTGAAGATTGGTCGACAGTTGAAGTGAAGATTGGTCGACAGTTGAAGTGAAGATTGGCCGACGGAAGATATCTACAGGTGACTACTAACATGAAGTGGTCGGAAAAGTTTCAGCAAAAGACCTTTAAAGGATATTACGTCATTTAATGATGGTCTAGTAAGGATCCGGATGTTTTGATACTTTTGACTCATATTTAGTGTGTCCTTGTTACCCGTGTTCTAGACTATTCTAGTCTAACCTCTAAATGACCCGAAACATACCTTGACTGCCGAGGGCGTATTTTGTCCTTGACAAGCTGTGTCCTTGGTGTACGGTGTCCTTGTCCTACTGTGACCTTGACGAACTGTGTCCTGGAGTATCTTGAGCGTGTTGTATTCTGCACTTATCAGATTGTGTCCTCTGTGTCGGTCTACTGTGTCCCCGGAGTGCTGTGTCCATGACCCTTGACACATTTATGAACTGTATCACTGGCTAAGTGTGTTGTCTCCGCTTTTGTCCCTGATCATTATATTTTATATCAATGTTTTTTTTAAAATTACTGTATAATCTCGTATCCAAATTTGGATCTATGGTTTCCATGTAAAGTCAAGCACGGTATCTTATTGATAAAATATTCAAGACTCGCAGCATCTTGTAGATAGGGGTGGGGGTGTGAGGGGGTGTGTAGATGGGACTTAACCGATACTCACTTATGCTTCAACACACAATGCGTGTACAACGACACGTGTTAATGCTTGAGTGTTATACGACTCGTTTTAATGTTTGGTATAATACAATGAGATGTTTTCATGATGATATGCGACGTCGTGTTATAATGTTCAGTATACAACGACACTTTTAATTTTGAGTTTATGGACATGTTTTAATGTTGATTCTATGGATGTTTTAATTTTGAGTTTATGGACATGGTTTAATGTTGAGTTTATGGACATGTTTTAATGTTGAGTTTATGGACATGTTTTAATTTTGAGTTTATGGGCATGTTTTAATTTTGAGTTTATGGGCATGTTTTAATGTTGAGTTTATGGACATGTTTTAATGTTGAGTTTATGGACATGTTTTAATTTTGAGTTTATGGGCATGTTTTAATGTTGAGTTTATGGACATGTTTTAATGTTGAGTTTATGGACATGTTTTAATGATGAGTTTATGGACATGTTTTAATGTTGATTCTATGGACATGTTTTAATGTTGAGTTTATGGACATGTTTTAATGTTGAGTTTATGGACATGTTTTAATGTTGAGTTTATGGACATGTTTTAATGTTGAGTTTATGGACATGTTTTAATGTTGAGTTTATGGACATATTTTAATGTTTAGTTTATGGTAGAGGCGTAGGGGGGGGGGGGGGGCGGGGCGGGGGTCATATGTCCCCGGGCGCCGACCTTAGGGGGGGGGGCGCCAAAATGAGTTGGAAAAACAAATTGAAAGTTTGAGGGGGGGGGGTGCAAATCAAAAGTTCGAGGAGGGGGTGCAAATCGAAAGTTTGTCTCCGGGCGCCGGGAAGGGTCGCTACGCCTCTGGTTTATGGACATGTTTTAATGTTGAGTTTACAAGCGACACGTTTTAATAATGTTTCATGCGCACACATAATAAAAGATTTCAATGTAAACAATAGCCGTGATAATTTTTATTTCAACTCGTGACCTCAAAGAGGCAACGCCCCATCCGTAAATTCCACCATTTACTCGCGGTTTTAAAGAGACAATTTTAAACCTTAAACCTCTTTATCTAAAGAAATATTTACTCAAATCTTTAAGAAAAATAATTTTTGTGTTCGTTTCAACCTTTACTTAAAAAAAAATAATTGTAGACAAATCTTTGTTTGCTTATGCTCGACGGTTGAAATTAGGTCATTTTTAAACTAAGAAAAAATAATGCCTGGAATATCTTTGCATTGAAGAGGGCTACACACAACCGCGACTTGCCAGAAAAAAAAGTCTATTGATGGGGAGACAAACGTGGGGAGAGAAAAAAAAGCGAGACCAAAAGTCTCACAAAAATCGTCTGGTCTACTTGGATTAATTCTAAACACGGCAGGTCATGTGATGCACATAGCCGGGGACGGGACCAATCGGAGCAAAATGCGCTGTTTAGCCCTGCCATTATGCTGTGCCGTTGCTCGTATGTAAACATTCGAAATCGTTCATTGCGGGGAAGAAAAAAAAAAGGGATGGAACTCTTACGGCGGAGAATTGATTTCAATAAGAGTTGCCGTTCTTGGTTTGAAAAGACCCGCGTACCCTGAGGTGACAAAATGGAGAAGAAAGGGGAAGTAATTGTGTACGGCCAGAGGGCGGAAATGTGAAATTAAATGGAATTTAATTTTCTTTTAGAATACGGGGAATGCTCAATAGATGTCACCAGAAAGCGCGTGGAGAAGGGTTTTTTTTTTCTTCTCTCCCTTCATTAATCGGAGTGTGCGGAGGTGTGCGGAGGTGTGCGGTTGGGAAAATGAACGAACGCAACGACGTGTAAACTGTTAATGCCTGCAGACTTGGTGGGGGTGGGTGAAAGCAGAGGTTTCGCTGATCCAGACATCCGGACATAATTGGGGACCTAGCCTAGTGAAGGGGGGGGGTAGTTTAATAGGTGTCGTGGGTTATAGGTGTGTGTGTGGGGGGGGGGGGGGGCTTAAACAAGTGGAGCACTAGGCTATGTAGGGGGGTCTAGGTTATAGGGGTCAAACTGGTGGAGTTCTAGGCTAAAGGGGTCCCGGGCTAGCTTTTGGGGCCCCTAGATTAGTGGGAGCACCAGCCTAATCGAACCCCTACGATGTTCGCGCACCTTAGCTAGAGGGGCCCTAGTCTATTGTGGACTTCAAGGTTTATGGGATTAAAGGATAGTGGAATTCTAAACTAATATAGCGCTTAGACTGGGGTTTCTAGGCTTGTCGCCTTTTGCTAATGGGGCCTCGACTGATTGAGGTTCTAATCTAATGTGGCTCTAGACCAGGGGTCTCCAAACTTTTCAGCCCGAGGGCAGCATTAACTATCAAATATCAGTTGGGGGGGGGGGGGCAGTGTTTCTTCAAGACATCTCTTCGGAGTGGTAACCCCCCCCCCTCCGAAGAACGTTTACCGCCCCCCCCCCCCCCTTAACGAAATATAATGTATATAAAAATATATACAAATTTCAAGTGTGCCTCCCCCGGAGAAAAAAATTCTGAAAGAAACACTGTGGGTGGCTAACAACCCATTGGAGGTCCAAGTTTGCTGTCAAATTATTCTTCCAAAAATTTGAAAGGTACTTTGATGCAAAAGTTTTAATATTAGGAAAATCTTCCTTTTGCAAAAACTTATAAAAACCCACCGCCTTCTTTGAACGTGTCTCTAATGACCTCCAGCTGCATTTCATCTTTGCAACTGGCCACATTTGCTTCAAATGGGTTCTGAAACAGTTTCACTTTTCTGCCTTTAAATCCAAGTCAGAAAACCGCTACTGAAACTGCAGCTTGAAGTCTTTGATTATCTCGTATGCAAATGACGTGGGGAACTCAGTGGTTGCTTCAGCCGTAAAGACCTTGCACTACTGAGAGTGCGTCAAGTTGTTGGCTTGTACTTGTTCCAAAAACATGACAAGTTTGGATCTGAAGGCCTTTAGGTGGATGTATAGATCAGAAACTAGGTTTCCATCTCTTGTAGTTTTAGGTACAGAAAATTTAAATGACTTGTTACGTTTGCAGCAGAGGCCAATTTCTATACCAACTCTTCATCAGACAGTAAGTGTATCAGCTTGTGGCTTGCCTTTACTTTCAAGAAAGTCACTTATTTCCTTTCTTAACTTAAATACTCTGCTCAGAAAAATTTCTCGCAAATTAGCCATCTTACTGCTGTGAAATATGGTAAATCTTGTGATTCTGTGTTTCTATCTTTTAACATGTCTCTGAACTATCTATATTCTCTCCGGTAACAGTGCCATACATTCTATGTAGGGAAGCCAGCTCTTGTGTTATGTTTATGCCTTCATCCACACCTCTAATGAACATAAGCAGTTGAGATGTTAAACAGCTGTCCAGCAACTGATCCAATACCATTTTAAAAAATGCGAAACTTGCTTGCATTTTTCGCTATTTGAGTCACGATGTTTTCACCAATGTCTGAAACACGGCGAGAAATGATATCTGCACCCAAAGCTACATTTTCAAATTGTTTTGAATTTTCTGGGCATAGTTTCTCAGCCACCTCTAACAAACATTTATTCAGTGGACAAAAAGATCGCCGCGGGCCGGACGAGAGGACCTCGCGGGCCGCATCTGGCCCGCGGGCCGTAGTTTGGAGACCCCTGCTCTGGACCAATGAGGGGCCCCTATGCTAGCGGGGGCCCTGTCTACTGATGGCCCCCACCACGTAGATAAAACCACGTATCACGATTCATCTTTACTTTGAGAAGAAAATCAAAGTAAATACTTTCTATTTATCAGTTGGGCTATATTTTGAAACAGTTTATTTTTAAAGATGGGTCGAATGTCCTTATTAACGTAAATCATTGCCATTTTAGTTTAATTAAGAGCTGTCGATAATTGATATATTTTAACTCAGAGCTATAAGCAGGTATGTTATTGGCGTTTGTAATTTTATGTTTGGGTTTTGGTGCGATGGGTGGGGACAGGATGTTAATGTAGGGTTGGGGGGGGGGGGGGGAGATCAGATATAATTAATAGTGGCTCGATGTTTGATCGAACTATTGAATTGAATGCGATACCACGTTATTGGCGTTCTTGTAAGGAAATCTGGACATCGATTTCGCAAGTCAATCATCCAATCACCCCCCGGCTATATATCAGAACCAGAAGTTGGTAAAAAATGTTGTGTGAGGGATACAATTGTTGATGCCTAAATGTTTTTAAGAGGGGTGGGAGGTGGGCTGGGTGGCGAAGTGTCGATGGTGGGGGGGGGGGTTCTGGAGTTAAATGCAACATGTAATAGAGCTTACTGCTTAATTAAAAAATAACGATAACGCGAAACACACTAACCAAATCAGCGACTTTTTATTTTAGTACCACCATATTAACGTCACTACCACTCCAGTGGTAAAAACATCATTTCCTGTCAGTCAATTCACACATTTAAAAAGATTGACATTTTCACACTTACGATATAACTGAGTCTAGGTTTACTCTAGCTAACCCTAATCCTATATATAACCGTCCAGGTTTAATCTAACTAACCTTAACTTATATATAACAGTCAAGATTAAATCTAGATAATCTTAACCCTATATATAAACGTCCAAGTTTTACCTAACTAACCTTAACCCTATATATATGTATATGTATATATATATATATATATATATATATATATATATATATATATATATATATATATATATATATATTATATATATATATATATATATATATATAAAAAACAGTCCAGGTGTAATCTGGCTAACCTTAACCCTGTCGTCTAACACAGGGGTCTCCAAACTTTTCAGTCTGAGGGCCGCATTAACTATCAAATTTCAGTTCGGGGGCCAGTTTCTTCCAGGCATGTCTTTGATTTTTCTGGGCAAAGTTCCTCAGCCATCATCAACAAACGATTTTTCTTTGGACAAAAAGATCTCCGCGGGCCGGATTAGAGGACTTCGCGGGCCGCATACGGCCCGCGGGCCGTAGTTTGGAGACCCCTGGTCTAACACATCCTGGGAAAACACCAAAAACATTTTTCATATTGTCCACCGACCGACTGGACCTACCAACCTTACCCCACCCCCCTCACGTCCCCCCCCCCCCCAACCTCTTCTTCTCATACAACATATTCACCATGTCCATCCCATCAATCCTGCCCCGGGGCTCAGTCTTTGCCCCCCCCCCTCCATTCATCCTCTGTGTCTAACCCTCGCTAATCCCTCTAACACTTTCCCTGTCGGAAACAGGAGTCGTCCACACATAGAGGAAATATCTCATTCGTCCCACGGAAAAAAAAAACAGTTTCATCAGATCATGATTTACTTGTCACTGGACCTCACGATTCACACTTCAAAACTACCATTGCTACTAATGTGGGACGGCGTGGTCGAACGGTAGAGCGTTTGGCTACTATCCCGAAGGTCTCGAGTTCGTATTTTGGTCCGGACTCGGTACAGTAGGACGTCCCCTGAGTTCACCCAGCTCTAATGGGTACCTGGTTCACCAGCACATCGTGTTGACGTCATTTATATACTGAGTTCAAGAAACATGAACTCTACTTTATCTGCCGTATTGATAAACGTTGACTATTTCCTTGTGCACAAAAAAAAGAGGTCATGAACCGTAGAAAACATCACGTGTGTTCATGTTATTTTCTCAACTCTTGATGATTTATGGACCAATGAGGGGCCCATATGCTAGCGGGGGCCCTGTCTTCTGATGGCCCTTACCACATAGATAAAAACACGTATCACGATTCATCTTTACTTTGAGAAGAAAATCAAAGTAAATACTTTCTACTAGATCATTTATTGAGCCAGACCTATAGACAACGTAGCAGGATATTAGAGGACAAATCCTATTGTTACCAAAGACCCGTCTCAATAATCTTTGGCTGTCTATAGGAGGACCAGAAACACTAGAACTACTAATGTACAGGTCTCACTTTTGCTATTTATTACATGAATGATCTCATTTTGGCTGTCTATTGGAGAACCGGTCTCACTTGGACTACAAAAACTGTCTCACTTTTGCTGTTTATTGAACTTTGGCTGTATATTGGAGGACCCACCTCGTTAATCCACAAACCCGCAGACTAGCTGTTTCTCCCTCTCATCTTGAAGCGACACCTAGCGACAAAAGCCAATAACTTCACACAGAATCTATCATCTCTCTTCCGTCAAATCCATTGATAATATTCATCCTTTAATCCAACTCGCCAGTGACTCTTGGAACTATTGAAACACATCATCACCTCAACAACACAAAGCAGCCCTTCTGCAAACACCCCGGTAATCTCTGTGGTAAAACTTGGAACTATTGAAACACATCATCACCTCAACAACACAACGCAGCCCTTCTGCAAACACACCCTTAGGTAATCTCTGTGGTAAAACTTGGAACTATTGAAACACACCATCACCTCAACAACACAATGCAGCCCTTCTGCAAACAGCCCCTTCGGTAATATGTGGTAAAATTTGGAACTATTGAAACACATCATCACCTCAACAACACAACGCAGCCCATCTGCAAACACCCCGGTAATCTCTGTGGTAACATCGTGTTAATTAGCTATCGGCGGAGTCTTCCAATTTTTTTTTTTACCACCGTTCCGACAGACGTAAAGGTTTTTAGCCCGGGGGTAGGGGCTCTAATGGCGAGTTGTCTCAGGCGTTAAATACAATAGGGCAGACGAGGGGAACACGTGTTACTATAAATAGCGCTCATTAAAAGACGGAAAAAAAATGAGATTTACATTATTTTTTGTGTTGGTACAAATATTTCTTTCTTTAAAAAAAATAACGATTCAGATTTAGCCATTGTCATGTTTAAACATTTGTCGTCAAATAAAAGCTTTTTTCTTTTTTTTTTTTTTTTTTCTTTTTTTTTTTTTTGAAAGAAAAAAAGGAAAAAGGGGTTTTGTCGTTATAATGATACAAACAACAACAAAAAAAAAAAAAAAACAATATTTTATCACCGATGAACACCAGTACATGGTTCAGATAAAACCATTCCTCTCTTAGCACGTGCTTACGAGGCTTGCAACTTGCCTCATCAGATAACAGAAATAATTAATTAGTTAATTTAATCAGAAGGAAAGTAGATGTAAAAAAAAAAAGAACGGTGGACGTTAAAAAATTTAAAACCACTTGAGCTCAGGTTATGATGACAACAGGATTACATGATTACCATTTGTTTGGATCCCCGTGGGGGTGGGGGGGGGGAGGCGGGAGATGAGTGTTGTTTGCTGAGGGCAGCAACCTATTTAGGAGGAGAAAACTCCAAAGGCTATGGAAGCAAATCCACAAAGAAAAGCAGAATAAAGTGTGTTTGGGGTAATCCTCTTCAAATTATAATAAAGAACGAAGAAGAAGAAATCGTCACTATAACACCCTTTGCCTGTTACATCCCTACACCACGAATAGAAAAACATGTCGACATACATTCTTGTATCCAAATACATTTTATGTCCGAAAAATATTAACCACACAACTACATTTTCACGCAACCAAAGTAACAATCAAGTAAAACGAATGTATTCAAACAAGCTTCCGGACCCAGCAGAAATGTTATTACAGTAACATTGATCACACAATTCTCCCAAAAATACCAACAGACCATGGTACTGTCCCTTTGAAAATGACAAGTTCTGTCCTCTGGATACAAAATGACAAGTTCTCTCCCCTTAAAACCAACTGACCACAGTACTGTCCCCTTGATACCAGCTATACATAGTACTGTCCCCTTGATACCAGCTATACATAGTACTGTCCCCTTGATACCAACTGCCCGGTTTTGTACCCACGTTACCAACTGCCCAAAGTACTGTCCCCCTGGAAAACAACTGACCACAGCTATGTCCATTGAACCAACAACCTGCTTTATTGAGCTGACCCCACAGCAAACGCCAACCACTTGTATTGATATATTCCTCTACGCCGATAGTAGTTCTATTCTTAGCTCCTGAGGTCACTTCCGCCTGAACGAACGGATATTTTTTTATGGACCAGGGGTCAACAACCACGGATCACAGAATGTTAATTTTGATGGTGGGGGTGGGGGGGGGGGTGAGGCACCGGAGGGAGGGTGAATTATTCAGTATCGATTAAGGACGATCGCAAACTTGGGGGTAAATGTTGTTTGACGGGGTGAATCACTTAGACGGGTGTAAACAGTAGGGAGGGGGAGGAGGGGGAGGGCGACGAGTGACGTGCACTATTGTCTAAAAATACCCAATATTTGACTTTGTAGAACGCCGATGAAGGCACTCGTTCTCTTGATATTTTCTACTTGCTGTGAGAGTGATCGCTCACGTAGGCCATACAATCAGAAGGTTTATGAATTCCACCATGTTGTATAGTGCGGGGGTTAGGTAAGGTTTAAGGGATAAGGATCAAAAGTTTCACACTGCAATGGCTGTTCGGTAATCCGTCTAAAAAGTACGTTTACCTGTGGGATGAAAGTATAATTTGAAGTCATTTAATGATAAATTCACTACTGTTAAATATCTTTGTTACCATCTGATATGCAATAGTCACCGATGCTGCCATTATCATATGAAGTTGATAACGTTAGATGACGGTATGAGGTTGTAATTGTTGTTGACATTATATATATATATATATATATATATATATATATATATATATATATATATATATATATATATATATATATATATATATATATATATATATATATATATATATTTTATATATATCTGTGTGTGTGTGCGTGAACAATGCCGCTGCTACTATTTAAACTAGAAGAGCCGTCGTCGCTCTCAGTATAATATATAGCACAGTTCACGCCGTGTCTTTGGAAATGTCCAGTCAACATTTATACAGCAACTAGATTTTGTCCGTGTAAATATTTCACTCACTACTTCCACTGTGAGACTAAATCATCACATTACCAAACCAACAGCTACATCATCGCGCATGGTGTCAAACCAAGGACAACATCAACACATCAAACTAACGGCTACATCATCATGTTACCAAACCAACAACGACATCATCACGATATCAAACCAACACCTACATCGTCACGTTATCTAAACAACACCTACATCATCGTGTTACTAAGCCATTTGCTACATCATCTCGTTACCAAACCAACGACGACATCATCACGATATCAAACCAACATCTACATCATCACCTTACCAAACCAACAGCTACATCATTCCAATACCACCGACCCAACTCACGACTCGACTTAACCGCCGTAAGTGCTCATCTATTAGAAGCTATCGACTCCCCCCTGCAAGTAGAACGAGTAGCAGCAATTATCAACCCCACCCCCACTCCCCGTCCCCACAGCTCAGCAGGAAATCAAAGACTATTACGTGCTACAGTTTAGGCAGGCTAATTTAGTTTGATCAATAACAACACCAAACTCCGACATTATATTTCTTGTTCCCACTCGCCCAGTAGCTGTTGGTATGGAAGATGTGTTATTGTTTGATATAAATCATTGCTGATGATGTTTTATTGTTGACTTCGTTGACTGTGTTGTTATTTGTAATGTGACAGCCTTATTGATTACTAAAAATGCTTGTTTATAATAGTTCATCGTCTACAAAATATAATTGTTAATGAGTTTCTCATTAATTTTGGACTGGTTGTATCGATGAGGTCCGGGAAATTTTAATAGGGGCCCCAACCCCCAGATAAATAATTTCATTGTGCATTCCCCCCCCCCCCCCCCCCCCCCCCCCCCATCAAAACCTGATGCTCATCGTCAGCTTGATGGAAATTCTTGCGACAAATTGTTTAAAGAAATATGAAAATACTTATAGACATAGTACAGCTCCATTTTTGGGGGACGACCGGAATATTTTACCTGGGGGCCCATCGGGATATTTTAACTGGGGGCCCATCGAGATTTTCCCCGGTAGACGGGCGGGCCAGTCCACCCCTGCATGTCATTGTTAACTGTGTGATCATCGTTTATGTTACTATTGACGCACAAATGGCCAGTAGGTTTTATTTGGATGAAAAACTTGCTGAGATAAAACACGTTAGCTTTTGTCTGGCTGTTTGACAGCTCGCAATGGCATAATATCTACCTAAAATGTATAGACCCGAATGCTAAATGTTCGATAGGAAAATAAATATCAACCCGTGGTATAGGAGCTTCTACGTTCACCATCCTATAAAATCCTTTATATATACCCGACATGTATGGATCGAATTGTCATCAGTCATAAGTAGACCTTAATGGACACGTGTCGTATAGGGACCTAAACGTTCACCTATCCGCTATCCAATATGGACAGGAATTTCCACCCATTTAATACGGAATATCCACACATTCAATATAAGCATGAATATCCACCCACCCATCCGATATAAACCTAAAAATCCACCCACCCATCCATCCAATATAAACCTAAATGTCCACCCACCCATCCAGTATAAACATGAATATCCAACCATCCAATATAAATATGAATGTCCACCCATAAAAAAAATCGGAATGTCCACCCACCCATCCAAGATAACCCAGAGTATCCACCCACCCACCAAATATAAACCTGAATGTCCACCCATACAATATAAACCTGAATGTCCACCCACCCACCAAATATAAACCTGAATGTCCACCCACCAAAAATAAACCTGAATGTCCACCCACCCACCCAATATAAACCTGAATGTCCACCCACCCACCCAATATAAACCTGAATGTCCACCCACCCAATATAAACCTGAATGTCCACCCATACAATATAAACCTGAATGTCCACCCATACAATATAAACCTGAATGTCCACCCACCCACCAAATATAAACCTGAATGTCCACCCACCAAATATAAACCTGAATGTCCACCCACCCACCCAATATAAACCTGAATGTCCACCCATACAATATAAACCTGAATGTCCACCCACCCAATATAAACCTGAATGTCCACCCACCCACCCAATATAAACCTGAATGTCCACCCATACAATATAAACCTGAATGTCCACCCACCAAATATAAACCTGAATGTCCACCCACCAAATATAAACCTGAATGTCCACCCACACACCCAATATAAACCTGAATGTCCACCCATACAATATAAACCTGAATGTCCACCCACCCACCAAATATAAACCTGAATGTCCACCCACCAAATATAAACCTGAATGTCCACCCACCCACCCAATATAAACCTGAATGTCCACCCATACAATATAAACCTGAATGTCCACCCACCCACCAAATATAAACCTGAATGTCCACCCACCAAATATTAACCTGAATGTCCACCCACCCACCCAATATAAACCTGAATGTCCACCCATACAATATAAACCTGAATGTCCACCCACCCACCAAATATAAACCTGAATGTCCACCCACCAAATATAAACCTGAATGTCCACCCACCCACCCAATATAAACCTGAATGTCCACCCACCCACCCAATATAAACCTGAATGTCCACCCATACAATATAAACCTGAATGTCCACCCACCCAGCAAATATAAACCTGAATGTCCACCCACCCAATATAAACCTGAATGTCCACCCACCAAATATAAACCTGAATGTCCACCCACCCACCCAATATAAACCTGAATGTCCACCCACCCACCCAATATAAACCTGAATGTCCACCCATACAATATAAACCTGAATGTCCACCCATACAATATAAACCTGAATGTCCACCCACACACCCAATATAAACCTGAATGTCCACCCACCAAATATAAACCTGAATGTCCACCCACCAAATATAAACCTGAATGTCCACCCACACACCCAATATAAACCTGAATGTCCACCCATACAATATAAACCTGAATGTCCACCCACCCACCAAATATAAACCTGAATGTCCACCCACCAAATATAAACCTGAATGTCCACCCACCCACCCAATATAAACCTGAATGTCCACCCATACAATATAAACCTAAATGTCCACCCACCAAATATAAACCTGAATGTCCACCCACCCACCCAATATAAACCTGAATGTCCACCCACCCACCCAATATAAACCTGAATGTCCACCCATACAATATAAACCTGAATGTCCACCCACCAAATATAAACCTGAATGTCCACCCACCCACCCAATATAAACCTGAATGTCCACCCACCCACCCAATATAAACCTGAATGTCCACCCACCAAATATAAACCTGAATGTCCACCCACCAAATATAAACCTGAATGTCCACCCACCAAATATAAACCTGAATGTCCACCCACCCACCAAATATAAACCTGAATGTCCACCCACCCAATATAAACCTGAATGTCCACCCACCAAATATAAACCTGAATGTCCACCCACCCACCCAATATAAACCTGAATGTCCACCCACCCACCAAATATAAACCTGAATGTCCACCCACCCACCCAATATAAACCTGAATGTCCACCCACCCACCCAATATAAACCTGAATGTCCACCCACCCACCCAATATAAACCTGAATGTCCACCCACCCACCAAATATAAACCTGAATGTCCACCCACCAAATATAAACCTGAATGTCCACCCACCAAATATAAACCTGAATGTCCACCCACACACCCAATATAAACCTGAATGTCCACCCACCAAATATAAACCTGAATGTCCACCCACCCAATATAAACCTGAATGTCCACCCACCAAATATAAACCTGAATGTCCACCCACCAAATATAAACCTGAATGTCCACCCACACACCCAATATAAACCTGAATGTCCACCCACCAAATATAAACCTGAATGTCCACCCACCAAATATAAACCTGAATGTCCACCCACCAAATATAAACCTGAATGTCCACCCACCAAATATAAACCTGAATGTCCACCCACCCAATATAAACCTGAATGTCCACCCATACAATATAAACAAGAATGCCACCCACCCAATATAACCTTGAATGTCCACCCACCCACCCAATATAAACCTGAATGTCCACCAATCCTGAACAAAATGTGTTCACCATCCTCTTATAAATACCCATCTCAACAACTCCCTGAATGCCCAAACACGAACCATAACCCGTGGTTGAAACTCCTCTAAAGAAATCTACCAGTCTCAGACCATCAACTCCGGGCTCTGTGAATCGCCAGGATTATCGTCCTTAGCCCGAACAAACACCACACAAAACCCCTCGGAGATCTTCGATTATTAGGCTGTTCTTCCATATCGCCTTCCTCCCCCGGTTGAGCTGGCCAACAGAATTCGATTGTCCCCCGCCTCTTGACTCTGCGGCCCTCTCGGCAATACAAGGCTAATGGAAATTATAACGTGTTCCTCGGCTCGAACAGGGTTACACAAAACACGCGCAATTTCATCGCTGTATTCATGACGTCGCGCCGAACAAGCGTAATGTAACAGCGGTTCTGATTGGATAAGACGCGAATCAAAATCACGTCACTAAGTGTATCATACCGAATGTGTGCCCGTGCTCAATAGAGCTCTAGAAAACAAAGAGTTCAAAATGGCAGCGATTTAAGTTTTGTTTACAAGAAGAGCAGAGTAAACGACGTAAGCGTGGATTAATTTTACATTTGGCAGGGTTTATAAGGGCTCTGTTAAAATAGCACGCTATAGCGGAGAGGAGGAGGAAGAATAGAGGGCCCTGGACTTTGGTGAGATGAGGGAAAGTCGGGCTCCGGAAGCGTGAAGCACTCATGTAAAACTTGTTTTTTTTTTTTACTTTTATTAAGAGTAAATGTTTAACTGAATTTTTTTTTTTTTTGCAACCATTTAGCGTTATTTAAAAACACATTCGTCATCTATGGTCCACGTTTGTCCTTTTATCATCCATTGTCCACGTTTGTCCTTCTATCTATCATCCATTGTCCACGTTTGTCCTTCTATCCATTGTCCACGTTTGTCCTTCTATCCATTGTCCACGTTTGTCCTTCTATCCATTGTCCACGTCCGTCCTTCTATCCATTATCCATTGTCCACGTTTGTCCTTCTATCCATCATCCATTGTCTACGTTTGTCCTTCTATCCATTGTCCACGTTTGTCCTTCTATCCATTGTCCACGTTCGTCCTTCTATCCATTGTCCACGTTTGTCCTTCTATCCATTGTCCACGTTTGTCCTTCTATCCATTGTCCACGTTTGTCCTTTTATCATCCATTGTCCACGTTTGTCCTTTTATCATCCATTGTCCACGTTTGTCCTTCTATCATCCATTGTCCACGTTTGTCCTTCTATCCATCATCCATTGTCTACGTTTGTCCTTCTATCATCCATTGTCCACGTTTGTCCTTCTATCCATCATCCATTGTCCACGTTTGTCCTTCTATCATCCATTGTCCACGTTTGTCCTTCTATCCATTGTCCACGTTTGTCCTTCTATCCATCATCCATTGTCTACGTTTGTCCTTCTATCCATTGTCCACGTTTGTCCTTCTATCCATTGTCCACGTTTGTCCTTCTATCCATTGTCCACGTTTGTCCTTCTATCCATTGTCCACGTTTGTCCTTCTATCCATTGTCCACGTTTGTCCTTTTATCATCCATTGTCCACGTTTGTCCTTTTATCATCCATTGTCCACGTTTGTCCTTCTATCATCCATTGTCCACGTTTGTCCTTCTATCATCCATTGTCCACGTTTGTCCTTCTATCCATTGTCCACGTTTGTCCTTCTATCCATCATCCATTGTCTACGTTTGTCCTTCTATCCATTGTCCACGTTTGTCCTTCTATCCATTGTCCACGTTTGTCCTTCTATCCATTGTCCACGTTTGTCCTTCTATCCATTGTCCACGTTTGTCCTTCTATCCATTGTCCACGTTTGTCCTTTTATCATCCATTGTCCACGTTTGTCCTTTTATCATCCATTGTCCACGTTTGTCCTTCTATCATCCATTGTCCACGTTTGTCCTTCTATCATCCATTGTCCACGTTTGTCCTTCTATCATCCATTGTCCACGTTTGTCCTTTTATCATCCATTGTCCACGTTTGTCCTTTTATCATCCATTGTCCACGTTTGTCCTTCTATCATCCATTGTCCACGTTTGTCCTTTTATCATCCATTGTCCACGTTTGTCCTTCTATCATCCATTGTCCACGTTTGTCCTTCTATCCATCATCCATTGTCCACGTTTGTCCTTTTATCATCCATTGTCCACGTTTGTCCTTCTATCCATCATCCATTGTCCACATTTGTCCTTCTATCCATCATCCGTTGTCCACGTCTGTCCATCAGTCCGTCACACAGACGTATGTTTTGACCCATTGAACGCCATAATAACAGATCTGATGTCTCGATGTACCGTGTCCCCAAACAAGGGGAAGCTACTCCGGCACCAAGCAGGGGAATGAACTCAACCAGTTGAACGTTCAGACACATCTTATTTTATACCGTACTTTTTTTTCCCCATGTTATATATTGATATATTGTATGTGTTTCTCAGACATTTCCAACCATGTTATGTGCCATATGGCCAGTTCACTCCAAATTATTTTCATGTCCGGATATGATTCCAAAACTTTTGTCAATCAAAGAAAAAATCTACAAGGCAGAATTTGATTTGGCAGTTTTCTCTCCTAGATGGGTTGCCTCTTCTACTCGGGGTCCGAACTCTGGACTTTTGGTGTTAGTAATCACACGCTCCCTCCCGAGTCAGCTCGTCTCGGTCCGTGGCTCACGAGTCAGCCATCCATCACTCGCGGCCTGACATCCCCCAGCCAGCTCCCTCGGCCGTCCGCGCCCCAAATCATGTCATCCAACCACCGCGCTTAACCCCGCCGGCGGGTAGCAGACTAGATGAATCCCAGGGGCTGTCAACTGATCCAGTGGGGCCCAGCAGGACCGCGGGGACCCCGCTATTGTCTCCCTCACCCTCACTGACACCCCGGTCACCTTTAACTCTAGCCGTAATTCTGCTAAACGATAGATAGTCACAAGACCCCCCCCCCATCCCTAAGACCGCCCCTGTTTAATAATACGTATGATAAGATAACTTTAAAACCGTTTGAGAACCTCCCAGACCAACATGGATGCGGGTAATGCAGACGCCCCAAAAAGAGACGGAGTCACCAACCATAAAATGACTTGTAACCTGACCCCCCAACCATTTCTTTCACACTGACGTTTTTTTTTTACCCGTTCTCTGGCGCTTTAACCTGTTGCTGTCGTGGGGTGCTTACGTGTACACGGGCGCTTTTGTTGTCGTACCCTAGTGGGGTAGGGTATTCTTGTTATCAAATGAACAAAGTGTTATTTTTTTAAAAAATATATTTAATTCCCTTCAGAAATTCCCATCAGAAATACAAAAATGTAAGGGGTAAAATCACATAGTAGTAGGAAATGTGTGTTAAATTGTGTTTTTTTTTTTTTTTTTTTTAAAGTGCATTTTCATTTGCTTGCAGTGTAGAAAGAATCAGTTGTATCTGTGTTTTGTATGAGGGTTTGTGTGCTGTGTGTGACATTGTGTATTTGAGTGTGTAGTTAACTGTCTCGAATTTTCTGTATGTGCTTGTGTTTTGTGTGCTTGTGTTTGTGTGTGCGCAAGTGCACATGCATGCGTATGCGCATAAGGCGCCATATTTTGTATACGAAAATTTAGTTAAAAATTAAAAAAAAAAATCCTTAATAGCTTATTTCTCGAGATCGTGTTTTCTTACCTTTTTATGGCGTGTCAATGAGGAATACAAAAATAATTAGCCAAAACTGCAGGGAGAAAAAAACTGACGCCCAAAATTGCGCGTTTTTTCTTATAATGCACAAAAAAATGGATATTCCCGTTTCTGAACCTGAATATAGCTTCACCCGAGAAGAAAGTGCCTCTCTCTCGTTAAAAGCATTGGCTACTACCTTTCAGCTAAGATCTTTTGCCTTTTTTATAAGCTTCAGTTTATTTTTATACATCGCTTGTTTTTTTATTTTTTTTTTTCACTTACCAAGACTAACATTTTTGCATGTCTTCTCTTTCAAAAAATTAGTTCTGTCTTTCTATTTTTCATTCTTTCACTTGGTCCTTTGGCCAGACTTCCAGTTGATAATTGTGCACATACCTTACTTTTCTTACCCTCCCTACCTCTCTTTTTAAACCCCCCCCCTCATCTCTCCTCTCTCTTTGTCTCCTCTCTAATTCTGCTTCTCTTCTTCTCTTTCTCCGTTCTTCTCCACACCTCGTTCCTCAGTCTGTCTCCTCTTTCTTATTGTCTTCTCCCTCGCTGTCTCTTTCTCTTTTTGTCTCTCCTCTTTTGACGTCCGTCTCTTATTTTTTCTCTCACTCTCTATAGTTCTGTCATTCTCTACACATTTTTCACTTTATCTCTATCACTCTCTATATTCTCTTTCTCTATTTTTCTCTGTTTCACTGTTTTTCTTTTTTTTCTCTCACTCTCTCTCTGTTCTCTCTCCCTCCCTTTCTCCCGCTCTCTATCTCTCTCCCTCCCTCCGTCCCTCTCCCTCTCTCCCCCTCCATCCATCTATCTCTCCCTCCCCCTCCCTGTATCTCTCTCCCTTCCTCTCCCTCCATCCCTCCCTCCCTCCCTCGCGCCCGCCCTCCCGCCTACCCCCCCCCCCCCCTACCACCATGTATTTCTATCCCTGCACGTCACTTGTCACTGACTACGAATCTCAAATTCCTCCATTAGGGCGCTGAAAGAACCGGAAGTTGTCACTCTGAGAATTTCGCGTGAACCGAAATCAAAGTCGAGCTCTTCATTCAAATTCTTTCCCCTCTTTTTTTATCGGCCGACACCTCCTAGCCGAATGTTTTTTTTTTTTTGGCCCCTGCCCACATATTCCCCACACGTTGCTGTATCCACGAAACGTTACCTCAATGAATGGTGTCAATTTGTAACGTACTTGAAATCCACACACCTTAACCATTCTCAAGCCCATTCAGCCTTTTTTTTTATTGCTCTTTAAATTGTCATAAACATGGACTGCGCATGCGTGAAGCGTCTGGTTTCCTGTGATAAGCCTTGGAAAAAAAATATTTTTCTAGAATCAGATAACTAATACGTTTTTATTTATTAGACTGTGTATTAATAAACTATAAATGTTTTTTTAGCGTAGATTAGGAGATAGTGGATGTAAAAAAATTGTTCGTCAAAAGTTGTTTCTAATTTTTTTTTTATGCAAGAGCTGCTCAAGTTTTTCATCACCAGAGACATTTGCTTAGTCAAAGTATGTACGGTAAAGTAGAATTATATTCGGTAACGGAAAATTTTGTTCGGTAAAGTAAAATTTTGATCGTGTAAAGTGTAAAGTAAAATTTGTTCGGTAAAGTTAAATTTTGTTCGGTAAAGTTAAATTTTGTTCGTGTAAGGTTAAATTTGTTCGATAAATAAAAATGACAAACCGGAAGAAATTAAGAAATATTTAAATCGCACATCCTTCACGTAATGCCCCCACCCCCACACACACTGGGAGCAAACTGCCCGAAAGAAACCATGAGTCTCCTACTCCCACACGATTCTAGTCAGTAAAATGTAAGGACAGCTAGGCATTCTGATGACAACACGGGTATTTTAAAGAGAGCTACAGTAAATGTAACGTTTCGAACTCGGCGGTCCATGTGGAAAATGAAGTAGAGTTCACCTGTTTGTATGACCTCGGCATTTGACGAACGTCAACTTAGGGGCGTCGTAGAGGTTCGAACCCGGGATCCGAACTCGAGACATTTGTGTTCGCAGTCGTACCAATTCCGACCATGTTGTCTCATATATACATTATTAAGTCACAAATCAGCTGCGAATGTTGAACGTCTAATTTAAAAAGGTGTCTTTAAAAAAAAATAACAGAATAAGTTAAAAGGTTTGTCTAATCTAATCACAGTACAGCCGATTTTACTGTTCTAAAAATTGTTCAATTCTACAATCAAATAATGTAAGGAAATTTTATTTCGTAGTTTGTTCTTGGACATTTAGAACATCTTAGTGTTTTTTTTTTGTTTTTTTTTTTTTTTAAAAACCGGTTTCACATATTTCAAATATCATAATTATTAATGTTTTACCATATGCGTTGCACAAATACGACAGGTTTAAATAATAATTTCTTTCTTTCTGATGCTCTTTGGTTTTTTTTTTCTTTTATTTTCTTTTATTAGCTGCTGCAAGTTTCTTTTATTTTCAAGGGCACCTGCACTGTAGGTCAAAGGTTGAAAGGTCACGTCTTTACTCTCAACATCTTACAAATAACTCAAATAACTAGGCTTATGTACTGGGGGAAAAGCATTACATCAAAACACTTGAAAGCTCTTATAATCAATTATATATTCTGGCTTTATGAGTTTTAATTGATTTGTTAAGCCATCTATGTATACCGAGTTGTGAATAATAGAACGGTCTCCGCGTTTATAGCCTCCTTAACAGAACCCACCATAGCACTTCTAGTACATTCTAGTAAATTACCGTCTACATTATCCATTCCTACACCCCCACCATAAAATCACTTGTAAATTACCGTCTATATTATCCATACCTACCCCCCACCATAAAATCACTTGTAGGCCTATATACCGTCTATATTATCGATATATCTTCATAAAATCACGTGTACATTACCGTCTATTTTATCGATACATAATCCTCTTCATAAAATCACTTGTAAATTACCGTCTATATTATCGATACATAATCCTCTTCATAAAATCACTTGTACATTACCGGCTATATTATTCATACCTACACCCCCCCCCCCCCTTACCATAAAATCACTTGTACATTACCGTCTATATTATTAATACCTAACCCCCACCACAAAATCACTTGTACATTACCGTCTATATTATCCATACCTAACCCCCACAATAAAATCAATCGTACATTACCGTCTATATTATCCATACCTTACCCCCCCCCCCAATCATAAAAATCACTCGTACAAGATCGTCTATAGGTAGTCAAAGTTCACTGACATCTTTACCATCTCCGCCCCCGTGGTCAAATCACGTGATACCCGTCAAACTCCCTAGAGAGGCGACGAGTACCCGCGTTAAGAAAACGTTGGACGAAACGACACTTTAACGAAATGTAGAATGCTGGACTACGTATTGACACGTCGGTAAAGCGAGCCGGGCTTATCAATGCTGATGGCGAATACACAGTGGTAGTTATTCCCTAAGGGAGGTAATGAAGGTTGAACAGATCAGAGTTGTGGTACTTGAATTTTTGTTTTAAACGAAAAATTTACTTAAAAAAAGTAATTTTTAAAAAAATCCTTGCTCGTATATTTTGCTCCAACCAGGAAGTAAATAAAAATTATCTTCAGTATTTCAGGAATGATTTGTGTAACCATTGCTTTAGTCAAGTGGAGAATTGCAAAGTACTTAAGCGGCTTTTTAAAAGCTGGAAAGTAATATTAGCGATGAATGCGTTGATATTGTCAAGCTTTGATATTCTGTATAGAACTAAGGGCGTCATAACCAACATAGAGAAATATTCTTGGAATTTACTATGCTGAAAAGGCAAAGTTTGAAAAATTGGAAATTAGGATATGAACCTCTATCTGTGTAACATGAAGTACAAAGTTCTTTTGAAGGACACTGAGACAGTGAGCAGAACAACTTACAGTGGTTCTCATTTTATAAGTGTAAGGGGGCTTTTTGTTGTTGGCTACTGTGTATATTCATTCATTCCTATTTAACTTCATTTGAAGGTCCCTTCATTCGTATGTCACTTCATTCACAGGTCCGTTCATTCATAGGTCCCTTCATTCCTAGGTACCTTGACCAATAGGTCCCTACATTCGAATATCTGTTCATTCATAGTTCCCTTTATTCACAGATCCTTTAATTAGTGTTTCCCTTTATTTATGTCCTTTATGTGTATGTTCATTTTTCGGTTTTTATCTAATTTACATGCATTTTTACATGACCTTTTCATCTAATTTATAACTTCATGTTTTTGTTCTTTTTTTTCTCTAATTAACATCTTCACTAACTAGACCCCTTTTGGTTGTCATTTAGAGTTCCAACAATTATCAAATTGAAAAACAAATCAACACTTTTGACTAAATACATACACTGCTGGTAAAACTGAAAATTGGGGAGAAAAAACAACAACAGCGGTAATCACATTATGTGTTTAAAAAAAAAGAAAAATCTGAAAATAACATTTTTTAAAAATGTTTCTTTAAAAAAATCTGGTCACACCCGGAGACTGCTATTATTGCCCAGGCGCTGAATGGGGCAGATAGTACATCATTTTTCGCACGGTTACTCCCCGAGAGTGTCGACCAAGACAATTTTATAACGATATAATCTGTATCGTCGAGTCGGGCTAATCTTTTTATCGGGCGTCCTCTTCGAGCCTCTTGGCCCGGGGGTGGGGGTGTGGGGGGGGGGGGGGGGACACATGCGGATAAAAGCGCCGCGCAGTGCTGGTCTGAGGGTGGGGATTGGACGTCGATGAGGGCAGGAATTACGGACTGCTGAGTCACACAGGGGGGAAATTAAATACAATTTCAAATACTTCCTCCCTCGGTGACAGTACCTCAACATCGGGCATACACGCTTTAAAAGTGTGCTATTTAGGTCGGCGGTACCCCCGGCACAGACACGCTCTCAATAGAGCCAGGCACTTGTCATTCTCGTGGAGAAAATCTTCATTTTCTGTGCGGCACTCCAATAAAATGTAAATCTCTTTGTGGTTGCTGTCTTTTAAAAAAAAAAAAAGTCTCTTCTCGTTTTACCGACATCAACAAGAAAATCTGGCCATCCATTCGTGTGGCCTTTTGTACGGGGCGATTTCTTTTCGAGTTGCCACTTAGTTGTGTGTGTGCGGGAGAGTGGCGATACAGAAAGTAAATAGATATTTTAAGCTGTTTGCTTCAATGGGCATTTAGTGGAGGAACTAGGTCATGTTAGATTACATTTTATTTATTTAGAAGTAAAATAAGCTTTTGTATGGGGACATCATCACATAATTAAAATAGGGACATAAAACTGCGGGATCATACACACTTACAAACACACACACACACACACATATACATATATATATATATATATATATATATATATATATATATATATATATATATATATATATATATATATATACAGTGCTATCTCGAGATGGGGCTTTATTAAATACCATACAATTGTTGGTAAGCCAAATTGCTATTCTATCAAAGCTATTTTTTCATTTAAATTAATAGAAATGCCATTAATCTGTGCTAGTCCCCAAAGAAAATTGAATTTTTACACGACAATAATACTGTATAACAGCACACTAATATTATATTGTAAAGAAATAAACTGCTTTAAAAAAATGTATTTACCTTTGAACCAGCTGGCTTGAAATTACCCAAGATGCTGGCGGTGGTGTATAGGGTGTATGGAGCTTCACCCTTACACTTTGGTAAGTGTAATTATATAGTCCATGGTAGTTTTTTCCCCCCACGATCTGTGTAACCCGCTAATCCACTTCCTCGTATCTCAAACTTTGCTCGTAATTCAAAGCAAATGATCGCACGCTCGACGGCTCATACCCAAAAAATATCGTATGCTGGGGCGCTTTTATTCAGAGTACGCCTCTTGTGTGTCCGCAAAATATTACTAGCTGTGACATTATTTCTTCTCGCAATACCATGAATGATATTTGGGTGTAGGAATTAGGTAGACAACCACTACTGAATTACAGCAGTAGTGTCATCTTAATGCTATTGACTGGCACCTAGCCCTGTTGCAAGTAAGATGCATATTTTGTAATTTTAATGGATCCGCCACGCCCAAATCTAACGTTTATGTGCCTTAAGCTGCTGCTACCTAAGGGGAATTATATACATCATTAGATAATTTAAAAAAAAACACATCTCTACTCTCTAAGAGAAAGAGAGAAATATAATTGTGTTAAATTTATTTACATTTCGACTTTTTAATAATACCCAACTACTACACTTTCTCGCTAATAAGTACACGTAAATAAAAAGTTTTTATGGTGTGTGAAATTATGTATAAAATAAATTTTTTTATGGCTAGTAGTAGTTTTTATTTTCAAGCAGCTATTTATCTTTTAAAAAGTTAAAACTGAGTATAAAATTATTCTAATTTAAACAAAAAAATTATTATTATTCTAAATCGCAATTGTTCTAAACAAGATATACATACACATAAAAGGGATATAATCACTGTTTATGACTAAATTACTTAAAGCTTAGTATTGTTTCCCTTTAACATTAATATGTGATAACAGCTATTTTCTAATGGAATTGATCACAAATGAAATGTAATATTAAAGAATATTGAAATACTTTCAAAAATAATTTTAGCCATCTTTAATTTCATCAGTGCAATTCTCGTAAAAATTATTTTTATTTTCATCCACATTAAAAGATGTTTAATTGGAGTAATTTGAAGGTAGGGGGAAGAACTCTTGGTATAGACAGCTTTCAAGGAATGAGCTGACCAAATCCATGACATTCTAAGATTTATTAGACAGACAAAAACAAAAGGAAACAGTAATAACATAAGCAACTTTATTAATTATATTGCTAAAAATTAAATTGTTACAGTAAACAATTACGCTCATTTAACTAAATTCCCCAATGAAATTAAATTTTCTAAATTTAAGTGATGCATAAAAGCTAATAATATCATCTAAGTGAAATTGATTTGAATATTAACCAACTTTCACGGGAACCACTGCAAGAATCACTTCATTTATTCAATCGTAATTTAGCCAGCATGTCTTTATGACTAGTTATATTCCAACCTTTAATAGATTATTTTAATAATTGTTTGCATTGTCCATTATGTTATTTATACACGATGTCTGTAAAAGATGCGCTGATATAATTTATTCCTTTACTTTATTTACTAGCTGGAAAGAAAATGGTTTTAATTATTTTGTTTACTAATAAATCTACATAGTTTTATTTCCACAATAACTAACAGTACATTTTGAGATAAATACTAGATCTAGCAAGCAAAAGAAAGACGGTCTAAAATATTAATATGTACATCTATTTATTTTGAAATCAACAAAGTAGGTTTCTTACATTTAAAAAAAAATAATATCAGCAACAAGTGTTTATTTTTATTTTTATGAATAATGTCTTTACTATATATCAATTAGACTAATTGTTAATTTCATTTTAATATCGTATTCCTAAACGAAAGACTAGAATTTAAATCAAATACTATTAGTGAAAGAAAGAAAATCCCAGAATCTTGTTAAGAAAAAATTATTTAAACTGAAATAGATAATGTGTTTTTAAGCATCTAAATTTAGGTGTTGTGATTTAATTTCCATTCGACATATTTCATACGCAAGTCTAATTAGGATGTTGGAATGTATTATCCAGTACTGGAGATATTAAGGTTAATTTTTAAATTAATTTAATTACGAATCTTTAATATATCTTTGCTGTCTAGCAATATTGATTAAAAATTTCAATCAAACAAATAAGATTTTAAAAAGCTTCAAACACAAAATTAATCAATTTTTTTTTCTATTTCGATATCTGTTTGCCATTTCAATAAATAACATGAATATGGGGCATATTTTTGTAAAAAACTAAACAACCTCAAGATTCATGCTCAGCACAAAATAAAATAAAAATGCATGACCTTGTGGTAATTAATCAAATCTAGTTCGGTGACTATGATCAATGTAAAAAAAAATATTTAAATCTAATTATGCTAATGTTACTTTACAGCAAATAAATGTACCCATTGGATTACGAAAACGTAATCTTGATATTCAATATTTGAACAATGTCTACGAATAAATGTAACTAATACTGATAGTTTCATCGTTGGTGTCGTCTGCGTCTTGAGGTCATAGTGTTCTCTCCCTTGGAGCACGTCTCACAGCACATCGTTTGGAAGTAGGTGCGTTTACAGTAGCCGAACTTTAATACAAGGGGACAGTAGGCCACACGAAACTTGTCCACACAGACTGAAAACAGAATTACAGTAGACAAACTTTAATACAAGAGGGGGGGGGGGGCAGTAGGCAGAGTTTCTTGCAGGCATCCCTTCGAAACTTTTAAGTGCCCCCCCCCCCCCCCCGGAGAAAAAAGTCTGGAAGAAACACTGGCAGTAGGCCACACGAAACTTGTCAACACAGAAAAAACAGAACAGTTTTTTTTATAGGGGATCTACACATTATTAACATAGGGAGTAGTCAATATAAAAAAAAGACTTACATTTACATTAAGAAATGCTAATTAAAAAATGTTGGAATGACTTAAGTTCAAAATTAGAAAAAAGGGGAAAGAAAAATGATCCTTTCTAAAGTATGTAATTCCTTGTCTAGTGAATGTGATTATTCAACTATCTAATGAATTCAATTAATCACCTGTCTAATGAATGCAATTACTCACCTGTCCAATAAATTTAATTACTTGCCTGTCTAATGAACGTAATTACTTACCTGTCTAATGAATGTAATTACTCACCTATCTAATGAACGTAATCACCCACCTGTCTAAGGCATCTAATTACCCACCTGTCTAATGAACGTAATTACCCACCTGTCTAATAAACCTAGTTACTCACCTGTCTAATGAACGTAATTACTCACCTATCTAAGGCATCTACTAACTCACCCACTGCCTGAGCTGTTAGCGACTCAGCTTTTTTGTCGCACGAGCTGTTGCACTTCTGACTGGCCTTGGGTTCTATCTTGGGGTCACAGGTCTCAGAGGTGAAGGATTGGCACTGGACTAGCCTCACCTGGGTGCCCTCACCGCAGGTTACTGAACACTGGATCAATGACAATAAATAACATATTTCCAATTGCTGTTTTTTTGTGTGTTTTCTCACAATGTAACTTTTAAAAAAACTAAGGTTTTGTAGTTTTGAATATGTACTGATATTTTATTTTCTAAAACAAGAAGGAAAATAAATCTCCTAATATTGTTTTCCCTGGATAAAACACAATGTAACTTTATAAAAAACTAAGGTTTTGTAGTTTTGAATATGTACTGATATTTTATTTTCTAAAAAAAATTGAAAATAAATCCACTAATTTATTTCCTCTGGATAATACACAATTAAAATTTTAAAAAAATCTTACCTGACTCCATTCCCCTTTCCTCCACTGTGGAGGGGGACAATCCCTATTGGAGCATGCCATTTTTTGTGGGGGTTTGTCCTCAATCTTACACCTCCTGTCCTCTAAGTACGTGGAGGCATCGCTGGGCATACAGAACACACGGCGTGTCTTCTCCCCGGGCCCACAGGAGGGCACACACTGAGTACACAGAGATAGAGAACACATGTGTACATAACAACACAGTGATCATGTATAAGGACATAGAGGTGAGTATACAGTGATCAGAGAACACATGTGTACATAACAACACAGTGATCATGTACAATGACACAGGTGAGCACACAGAGATAGGGAACACATGTGCACATAACATCACAGTGATCGGCATACACAGGTGTATAAAACAACACAGTGATCAGGGTACACAGATGTATATAACAACACAGTAATCATGTACAAGGATACTAAGGTGAGTACACAGAGATCAGCATACACATGTGTACATAACAACACAGTAATCATGTGCAAGGACACACAGGTAAGTACACAGAGACCAGAGAACTCATTTATAACATAACACGTAGCTCATCATGTACAAGGACACCAACTGAGATGAATATAGGAAACAGATCAAATAGCTGATTTATTGCATAAAAACAAAGTGATCACATACAAGGACACAGATTGAGATGCTAACAGGAAACAGAAATCAAATGGCACATTTATTTCATAACAACGTAGAGATCATCAAATATTATTTAAGGGCAAGGGGCAGTGAGCAGTTTATTGGGGTAAGGTAATTGTAAAATTTCGCGATTTACATTTAGATTGTACTGACTGGTTAGCTATCGCAAGTCTACCGTTTAATCATGCCACATAGGATACCACATGAGAAATGAGAATGAGAAATGAATGAAGATACCAGACAGAATGAGGAATGTATTTGGATACCAGACAGAGTTAGAAATGAGTTAGGATACCACACATAATGAGAAATTAGTTAGAATACCAAAAATAATGTGAAATGAGTTAGGATACCACATAGAGTTAGAAATGAGACAGAATACCACACAGAATGAGAAATGAGCCAGGATACCAGACATAATGAGGAAGTAGCCAGAATACCAGACAGAGTTAGAAATGAGACAGAATACCAGACAGAGTTAGAAATGAGACAGGATACCAGACAGAGTTAGAAATGAGACAGGATACCAGACAGAGTTAGAAATGAGACAGGATACCAGACAGAGTTAGAAATGAGACAGGATACCAGACAGAGTTAGAAATGAGACAGGATACCAGACAGAGTTAGAAATGAGACAGGATACCAGACAGAGTTAGAAATGAGACAGGATACCAGACAGAGTTAGAAATGAGACAGGATACCAGACAGAGTTAGAAATGAGACAGGATACCAGACAGAGTTAGAAATGAGACAGGATACCAGACAGAGTTAGAAATGAGACAGGATACCAGACAGAGTTAGAAATGAGACAGGATACCAGACAGAGTTAGAAATGAGACAGGATACCAGACAGAGTTAGAAATGAGACAGGATACCAGACAGAGTTAGAAATGAGACAGGATACCAGACAGAGTTAGAAATGAGACAGGATACCAGACAGAGTTAGAAATGAGACAGGATACCAGACAGAGTTAGAAATGAGACAGGATACCAGACAGAGTGAGAAATGAGACAGGATACCAGACAGAGTTAGAAATGAGACAGGATACCAGACAGAGTTAGAAATGAGACAGGATACCAGACAGAGTTAGAAATGAGCCAGGATACTAGACAGAGTGAGAAATGAGCCAGGATACTAGACAGAATGAGAAATGAGCCAGGATACTAGACAGAGTGAGAAATGAGCCAGGATACTAGACAGAATGAGAAATGAGCCAGGATACTAGACAGAATGAGAAATGAGCCAGGATACTAGACAGAATGAGAAATGAGCCAGGATACTAGACAGAATGAGAAATGAGCCAGGATACTAGACAGAATGAGAAATGAGCCAGGATACTAGACAGAATGAGAAATGAGCCAGGATACCAGAGTTAGAAATGAGCCAGGATACCTCTGTCCACTCAAAAGTGTGCCACTCTGGCGGACACTCCGCCATATGACACTCACTCTCCGAGGGCGGCTTGGTCTCGGTACACTCCGTGTCGTCCAGCACGATCTGATCGTTGTCCCCCACCAGCTGCAGACACACGACCTGACGTGACCTATGACCTTCACCGCACGACTGGCTGCACTCAGACCATGGACCCCAGGACCATCTGCACAATTGGGAAAATAATAGTGGTGTTTTATTTGTTTTTTTTTTAGTCTTGATTACTTAGGGGCTAGGGTTAGGACTAGGGTTAGTTTAAGAAAATAATATTAATTATATTTTCCAGTCCAGAACAAATGTTAAGACATTTTAACTATATCAATGAAAAAAGAATCTTTTGATGCTTATATCAACATTTTATTATTTTTATGTAGTTTGTTTTCCCTCATACAATTTCATCATACTGTAGAGGAAATACGCATGTGCTTATATTCTCACTCATCCTGTCAAGGAAATAAACACTGTGCTTATGTAACCCTCACTCAGTGGGGATGCTTTTACCCACTGAGGTGTTGTGGTTAAGACGGGCTGACCCTGAGATTAAGTACACACCGACACCGACAGTTGTTGTCCAGTACTCGCTTTATTTACAGCATCGAGCAGAGGCGTAGCGAGGGGGGGGGGGGCGGGGGGGGGGACATATGTCCCCGGGCGCCGACCTTAGGGGGGGCGCCAAATTGAAAGTTTGAGGGGGGGTGCAAATGAAAAGTTCGAGGGGGGGGGGGGTGCAAATCGAAAGTTTGAGGGGGGGGGGTGCAAATGAAAAGTTCGAGGGGGGGTGCAAATCGAAAGTTTGAGGGGGGGTGCAAATGAAAAGTTCGAGGGGGGGGGGTGCAAATCGAAAATTTACTCCCGAGGGGGGCGCCAAATTGAAAGTATGTCCCCGGGCGCCGGGAAGGGTCGCTACGCCTCTGGCATCGAGCCATGACGGCGATGCAACACAGTAGTACAAAACAAACTAGCCAAGAAGAAAAAATCCAAAAGACCAAAACCAAAAGACCAAAAGAAACTGTAGCCCTAAAACAAATGTAAATAAAAAAAGTTACATTCCTGACAACACCATGTGTACTCTACAATATACACGGGTAACAATAAAATATGTTTTGGCCAGTACACAGTACTGCCAACAAGTACCAATACGTAGTACTTCAAATAAATACTTATATTAATACTCACCCTAACTAGTGTGCACATGCAGCACTAGCAGGAATACACAACTAAGTATTTTAACAAACATAATTTATATAACTACCTTCATTAGGTCTACATCTTGGTCCACAGACAGCAGCCTTGCGTGTGCGACACGGCTAGGCATGAAACTACCCACAGTCCCATGTCACATGACATGGAACACAGGTAACATCGCTCACAAAAGCATAAAAAAACAACGTCAACAGTTCAGTTGCAGTCCCACAGGGGCCGCAACCCAATGAATAAAAACTTCATATTTTTATCCCCCTTTGGCTGGTAACCATATGTGTTACACTTATTTCCTCTGAACTGTAAGAGGATATAAGCACGTTGCGTATTTCTTCTATTGTTAGCTGAAATAAGCACTATCCATAAAACTTATATAAAAGGTCTTAAATACTTCATTTAGAAAACAATAATTACGTATATCAATAACTCTAGCAGTTTGTTATAAAATGTTACGACTTGCTTACAGATATCTAACGACTCCGCTTTAAAAAATCTTTTGACTTGCTTAAAGATATCTAACGACTCGCTTTAAAAAGTCTTACGACATGCTTAAAGATATCTAACGACTAGTTTTAAAAAGTCTTACGACATGCTTAAAGATATCTAACGACTAGTTTTAAAAAGTCTTACGACATGCTTAAAGATATCTAACGACTAGTTTTAAAAAGTCTTACGACATGCTTAAAGATATCTAACGACTAGTTTTAAAAAGTCTTACGACATGCTTAAAGATATCTAACGACTCGCTTTAAAAAGTCTTACGACATGCTTAAAGATATCTAACGACTAGTTTTAAAAAGTCTTACGACATGCTTAAAGATATCTAACGACTAGTTTTAAAAAGTCTTACGACATGCTTAAAGATATCTATAATCTAACGTCTTGTTTTAAAATGACGCTTACTTGGGCGGGCAGGGCTGTTCATTACATTTTCTGGTGTGGTCAGACGGACGAGGCTGTCTGTCACAGTAGCTGTTCTCGGCTGTCCGACCGTCGGATTTGTTGACACATCTCGCTTTAGAGGTACTGGTTCCTGTAATAGTGACAGGAGTTAGTACTGGTTCCTGTAATAGTGACAGGAGTTAGTACTGGTTCCTGTAATAGTGACAGGAGTTAGTACTGGTTCCTGTAATAGGACAGTGACAGGAGTTAGTACTGGTCCCTGTAATAGTGACAGGAGTTAGTACTGGTTCCTGTAATAGGACAGTGACAGGAGTTAGTACTGGTTCCTGTAATAGGACAGTGACAGGAGTTAGTACTGGTTCCTGTAATAGGACAGTGACAGGAGTTAGTACTGGTTCCTGTAATAGGGCAGTGACAGGAGTTAGTACTGGTTCCTGTAATAGTGACAGGAGTTAGTACTGGTTCCTGTAATAGGACAGTGACAGGAGTTAGTACTGGTTCCTGTAATAGGGCAGTGACAGGAGTTAGTACTGGTTCCTGTAATAGGGCAGTGACAGGAGTTAGTACTGGTTCCTGTAATAGTGACAGGAGTTAGTACTGGTTCCTGTAATAGTGACAGGAGTTAGTACTGGTTCCTGTAATAGGACAGTGACAGGAGTTAGTACTGGTTCCTGTAATAGGGCAGTGACAGGAGTTAGTACTGGTTCCTGTAATAGGGCAGTGACAGGAGTTAGTACTGGTTCCTGTAATAGTGACAGGAGTTAGTACTGGTTCCTGTAATAGGACAGTGACAGGAGTTAGTACTGGTTCCTGTAATAGGGCAGTGACAGGAGTTAGTACTGGTTCCTGTAATAGGGCAGTGACAGGAGTTAGTACTGGTTCCTGTAATAGTGACAGGAGTTAGTACTGGTTCCTGTAATAGGGCAGTGACAGGAGTTAGTACTGGTTCCTGTAATAGGGCAGTGACAGGAGTTAGTACTGGTTCCTGTAATAGGGCAGTGACAGGAGTTAGTACTGGTTCCTGTAATAGGGCAGTGACAGGAGTTAGTACTGGTTCCTGTAATAGGGCAGTGACAGGAGTTAGTACTGGTTCCTGTAATAGTGACAGGAGTTAGTACTGGTTCCTGTAATAGGACAGTGACAGGAGTTAGTACTGGTTCCTGTAATAGGGCAGTGACAGGAGTTAGTACTGGTTCCTGTAATAGGACAGGAGTTCAGTGGAGGCAACCAAGAGGTAAAAGTACGCTTTTCAGCAAAGGTCAAATAGAACAAAAAATGTATAATTATTTGGTGTTATTTTAAGGGATTTTGTTTGTTGGTTTATTTTTAAAGGTTTCAAGTTAACTTACCTGTAGAGCAGGACTTGCAGCAAGGTGTCCAACTCACCTGTGGAGTGGGACTAGAGCAAGGTGTCCAACTCACCTGTAGAACAGGACTTGGAGCAAGGTGTCCAACTCACCTGTGGAGCAGGACTTGGAGCAAGGTGTCCATCTAACTAACCTGTAGAGCAGGACTTGGAGCAAGGTGTCCAACTCACCTGTGGAGCAGGACTTGGAGCAAGGTGTCCATCTAACTAACCTGTAGAGCAGGACTTGGAGCAAGGTGTCCAACTCACCTGTAGAGCAGGACTTGGAGCAAGGTGTCCATCTAACTCAACTGTAGAGCAGGACTTGGAGCAAGGTGTCCATCCAACTCACCTGTAGAGCAGGATTTGGAGCAAGGTGTCCATCTAACTCACCTGTAGAGCAGGATTTAGAGCAAGGTGTCCATCTAACTCACCTGTAGAGCAGGATTTGGAGCAAGGTGTCCACATTAACAAACCTGTAGAGCAGGACTTGGAGCAAGGTTTCCAACTCACCTGTAGAGCAGGACTTAGAGCAAGGTGTCCATCTAACTCACCTGTAGAGCAGGACTTGGAGCAAGGTGTCCAACTCACCTGTGGAGCGGGACTTGGAGCAAGGTGTCTATCTAACTCACCTGTAGAGCAGGACTTGGAGCAAGGTGTCCATCTAACTTACCTGTGGAGCAGGACTTGTAGCAAGGTGTCCATCTAACTGACCTGTAGAGCAGGACTTGGAGCAAGGTGTCCATCTAACTCACCTGTGGAGCAGGACTTGGAGCAAGGTGTCCATCTAACTTACTTGTAGAGCAGGACTTGGAGCAATGTGTCGAACTCACCTGTGGAGCAGGACTTGGAGCAAGGTGTCCATCTAACTTACCTGTAGAGCAGGACTAGAGCAAGGTGTCCAACTCACCTGTAGAGCAGGACTTGGAGCAAGGTGTCCATCTAACTCACCTGTGGAGCAGGACTTGGAGCAAGGTGTCTATCTAACTTACCTGTAGAGCAGGACTTGGAGCAAGGTGTCCAACTCACCTGTAGAGCAGGACTTGGAGCAAGGTGTCCATCTAACTCACCTGTAGAGCAGGACTTGGAGCAAGGTGTCCAACTCACCTGTAGAGCAGGACTTGGAGCAAGGTGTCCAACTCACCTGTGGAGCAGGACTTGGAGCAAGGTGTCCATCTAACTTACTTGTAGAGCAGGACTTGGAGCAATGTGTCGAACTCACCTGTGGAGCAGGACTTGGAGCAAGGTGTCCATCTAACTTACTTGTAGAGCAGGACTTGGAGCAATGTGTCGAACTCACCTGTGGAGCAGGACTTGGAGCAAGGTGTCCATCTAACTTACCTGTAGAGCAGGACTAGAGCAAGGTGTCCAACTCACCTGTAGAGCAGGACTTGGAGCAAGGTGTCCATCTAACTCACCTGTGGAGCAGGACTTGGAGCAAGGTGTCTATCTAACTTACCTGTAGAGCAGGACTTGGAGCAAGGTGTCCAACTCACCTGTAGAGCAGGACTTGGAGCAAGGTGTCCATCTAACTCACCTGTAGAGCAGGACTTGGAGCAAGGTGTCCAACTCACCTGTAGAGCAGGACTTGGAGCAAGGTGTCCATCTAACTTACCTGTAGAGCAGGACTTTGAGCAAGGTGTCCAACTCACCTGTGGAGCGGGACTTGGAGCAAGGTGTCTATCTAACTCACCTGTAGAGCAGGACTTGGAGCAAGGTGTCTATCTAACTTACCTGTAGAGCAGGATTTGGTGCAAGGTGTCCAACTCACCTGTAGAGCAGGACTTGGAGCAAGGTGTCCAACTCACCTGTAGAGCAGGACTTGGAGCAAGGTGTCTAACTTACCTGTAGAGCAGGACTTGGAGCAAGGTGTCTAACTTACCTGTAGAGCAGGACTTGGAGCAAGGTGTCTATCTAACTTACCTGTGGAGCAGGACTTGGAGCAAGGTGTCCATCCAACTCACCTGTAGAGCAGGACTTGGAGCCAGGTGTCCATCTAACTCACCTGTGGAGCAGGACTTGGAGCAAGGTGTCCATCTAACTTACTTGTAGAGCAGGACTTGGAGCAATGTGTCGAACTCACCTGTGAAGCAGGACTTGGAGCAAGGTGTCCATCTAACTTACCTGTAGAGCAGGACTAGAGCAAGGTGTCCAACTCACCTGTAGAGCAGGACTTGGAGCAAGGTGTCCATCTAACTCACCTGTGGAGCAGGACTTGGAGCAAGGTGTCTATCTAACTTACCTGTAGAGCAGGACTTGGAGCAAGGTGTCCAACTCACCTGTAGAGCAGGACTTGGAGCAAGGTGTCCATCTAACTCACCTGTAGAGCAGGACTTGGAGCAAGGTGTCCAACTCACCTGTAGAGCAGGACTTGGAGCAAGGTGTCCATCTAACTTACCTGTAGAGCAGGACTTTGAGCAAGGTGTCCAACTCACCTGTGGAGCGGGACTTGGAGCAAGGTGTCTATCTAACTCACCTGTAGAGCAGGACTTGGAGCAAGGTGTCTATCTAACTCACCTGTAGAGCAGGACTTGGAGCAAGGTGTCCATCTAACTTACCTGTGGAGCAGGACTTGGAGCAAGGTGTCCATCCAACTCACCTGTAGAGCAGGACTTGGAGCCAGGTGTCCATCTAACTCACCTGTGGAGCAGGACTTGGAGCAAGGTGTCCATCTAACTTACTTGTAGAGCAGGACTTGGAGCAATGTGTCGAACTCACCTGTGGAGCAGGACTTGGAGCAAGGTGTCCATCTAACTTACCTGTAGAGCAGGACTAGAGCAAGGTGTCCAACTCACCTGTAGAGCAGGACTTGGAGCAAGGTGTCCATCTAACTCACCTGTGGAGCAGGACTTGGAGCAAGGTGTCTATCTAACTTACCTGTAGAGCAGGACTTGGAGCAAGGTGTCCAACTCACCTGTAGAGCAGGACTTGGAGCAAGGTGTCCATCTAACTCACCTGTAGAGCAGGACTTGGAGCAAGGTGTCCAACTCACCTGTAGAGCAGGACTTGGAGCAAGGTGTCCATCTAACTTACCTGTAGAGCAGGACTTTGAGCAAGGTGTCCAACTCACCTGTGGAGCGGGACTTGGAGCAAGGTGTCTATCTAACTCACCTGTAGAGCAGGACTTGGAGCAAGGTGTCTATCTAACTCACCTGTAGAGCAGGACTTGGAGCAAGGTGTCCATCTAACTTACCTGTGGAGCAGGACTTGGAGCAAGGTGTCCATCTAACTGACCTGTAGAGCAGGACTTGGAGCAAGGTGTCCATCTCACCTGTATAGCAGGACTTGGAGCAAGGTGTCTATCTAACTTACCTGTAGAGCAGGATTTGGTGCAAGGTGTCCAACTCACCTGTAGAGCAGGACTTGGAGCAAGGTGTCTAACTTACCTGTAGAGCAGGACTTGGAGCAAGGTGTCTAACTTACCTGTAGAGCAGGACTTGGAGCAAGGTGTCTATCTAACTTACCTGTGGAGCAGGACTTGGAGCAAGGTGTCCATCCAACTCACCTGTAGAGCAGGACTTGGAGCAAGGTGTCCATCTAACTCACCTGTGGAGCAGGACTTGGAGCAAGGTGTCCATCTAACTTACTTGTAGAGCAGGACTTGGAGCAATGTGTCGAACTCACCTGTGGAGCAGGACTTGGAGCAAGGTGTCCATCTAACTTACCTGTAGAGCAGGACTAGAGCAAGGTGTCCAACTCACCTGTAGAGCAGGACTTGGAGCAAGGTGTCCATCTAACTCACCTGTGGAGCAGGACTTGGAGCAAGGTGTCTATCTAACTTACCTGTAGAGCAGGACTTGGAGCAAGGTGTCCAACTCACCTGTAGAGCAGGACTTGGAGCAAGGTGTCCATCTAACTCACCTGTAGAGCAGGACTTGGAGCAAGGTGTCCAACTCACCTGTAGAGCAGGACTTGGAGCAAGGTGTCCATCTAACTTACCTGTAGAGCAGGACTTTGAGCAAGGTGTCCAACTCACCTGTAGAGCAGGAATTGGAGCAAGGTGTCCATCTAACTCACCTGTAGAGCAGGACTTGAAGCAAGGAATCCATCAAACTTACTTGTAGAGCAGGACTTGGAGCAAGGTGTCCAACTCACCTGTAGAGCAGGACTTGGAGCAAGGTGTCCATCTAACTCACCTGTAGAGCAGGACTTTGAGCAAGGTGTCCAACTCACCTGTAGAGCAGGACTTGGAGCAAGGTGTCCAACTCACCTGTAGAGCAGGACTTGGAGCAAGGTGTCCATCTAACTCACCTGTAGAGCAGGACTTGGAGCAAGGTGTCCAACTCACCTGTAGAGCAGGACTTGGAGCAAGGTGTCCATCTAACTCACCTGTAAAGCAGGACTTGGAGCAAGGTATCCAACTCACATGTAGAGCAGGACTTGGAGCAAGGTGTCTATCTAACTTACCTGTAGAGCAGGACTTGGAGCAATGTGTCTAACTCACCTGTAGAGCAGGACTAGAGCAAGGTGTCCATCTAACTCACCTGTAGAGCAGGACTTGTAGCAAGGTGTCCATCTAACTCACCTGTAGAGCAGGACTTGGAGCAAGGTGTCTATCTAACTTACCTGTAGAGCAGGACTTGGAGCAATGTGTCTAACTCACCTGTAGAGCAGGACTAGAGCAAGGTGTCCATCTAACTCACCTGTAGAGCAGGACTTGGAGCAATGTGTCTAACTCACCTGTAGAGCAGGACTAGAGCAAGGTGTCCATCTAACTCACCTGTAGAGCAGGACTTGGAGCAAGGTGTCCATCTAACTCACCTGTAGAGCAGGACTTGAAGCAAGGAATCCATCTAACTTATTTGTAGAGCAGGACTTGGAGCAAGGTGTCCATCTAACTCACCTGTAGAGCAGGACTTGGAGCAAGGTGTCCAACTCACCTGTAGAGCAGGAATTGGAGCAAGGTGTCCATCTAACTCACCTGTAGAGCAGGACTTGAAGCAAGGAATCCATCTAACTTATTTGTAGAGCAGGACTTGGAGCAAGGTGTCCATCTAACTTACCTGTAGAGCAAGGTGTCATCTAACTTACCTGTGGAGCAGGACTTGGAGCAAGGTGTCCATCTAACTTACCTGTGGAGCAGGACTTGGAGCAAGGTGTCCACGGCGAGTGGGCCCAGGTAAAGAGAGAGATGTCTGGCTGTGACTTGTCCGTCTTGTTGATTGGCAGAGTATACTGGTACAAGATCCCTCGATTGTCTTCCTGCATCAGGATCTACAACACAAGTTTCTCAACATTCAGTATGACATTCAATGGTTTTCTCACCATCCAGTATGACATTCAATGGTTTTCTTAACATTCGGTATGTCATTCAATGTTTTTTTTTAACATTCAATATGTCATTCAATGGTTTTCTTAATACTTCGTCTTGTATCCAACAATTTCGTTAACAGTAAGTCTTGTATTCAACAATTTCTTTAACATCGAGTCTTGTATTCAACAAATTTGTCCTATATTCAACAATGTTCTTAACGTTCATTGTAATATTCAACATTTTTTTTCGCCTTGGTGTAACCACCCTCAACGGTGTCCACCAGTTTAGTCCTTATTGTATGTTACTGGCCAACTCTTCTGTCTATCACAAGAAAGAATTGCCAGGTAAAATTTTAACATTTCTGTCAGGAAATAATAAGCTAATCTAAATGGAAAATATTTCTGCAATAAAAAAAAGATATCAGAATATATGAGAAGAAAAAACAGAAAACAAAACTCTGGCAACTCTCACCATAATGACCAAGTCTTCAGAGGTTGGCCCGTTGGCTCTCAGAGACTCCGGCTCATGTTCGGCCAGCCTGTAGGTGAAGACTGTGCCGGCCACACGGAACCTGCGTGGCCAGTCAATGGTCCAGTCACCGTTGATGAAGTAATTCTCTTTACTGTTTCCTTTTGTATCCTTCAGAGCTAATGAGTATGCATGTCCACTTACATATATATATATATATATATATATATATATATATATATATATATATATATATATATATATATATATGTGTGTGTGTGTTTTTATGTGTGTGCATATATATATATATAGGCCTATTTATACATATATACTGTATATATATATATATATATATATATATATATATATATATATAAATTATGTGTATAAATAATTAATGTGGCTGTTTATACACAAAAGTTGTTAAGCTTATCTGTTGTTAATAAAAGAGTAAAATTATTGGTACCTAAATAGTTTCTGGAAAATTTGGCTTCTGACACTTTTATATGCATAGCACCTTTAGGAATAGTGACAACTTCTTGGTAGTCTAAAAATGAGACATTTGGATGTTATTTCTTAGTTACACAATGTAACATTTTATAATATTTTTTAATTAAAATTTCTACTATTTACTTTAAACAAAAAAAAACAAAAATTTTAATTCTCTTTGGTTATACAACAAATACTGGAAAATAATCCAACAATTCATACTACTGTCAAGATTTCATCAAAGCAATGCGCGGACATCATTGCTTAGTTAGCTAAAAATAAAACAAGTGATATGCGGCATTCAACATCTACAATAAAGCCAAGGAAATGTAAAAGAAGAAATAATTGACTGATATGTTGATTCACTTAAACTTTACTTTGTACATTAGTACCAACATTTTTTTAAAATCTAGTTATTTTAAAACGATGTGCTGTTATGAGACACATCACGATGAAGTTGAAAAATAAAATATTTTTTATTGTTAAACCAATAGGAGAATTTATGTGACCAACATGATTCACTTCAAGTTGACTCTTATAACAAATTGTTAGTGAAAATAAACAAGGTATTCACTTTAATTAACGAAGATGCTATTCACACGAAATAAATCTATTGATAAAAATTAGACAATCATCTTGCTCTCTTCTAAATAAATGTGTATTTTCGCAAGTTTAAGCAAGGGAAGGCACCTCCTCTGGGCAAAGGTTTATCAAAGAGTCCAGATATTGTCTTGCATGCTGAGTTGTCTCCTCCACAGACCCTGCAGTTGTCTTCCTTGACTTGAGATCCCAAGTACCCATCACAACCAACAAACTGGAATAATTCATGGAAAATCTTGAACACGTGATAACAAGCGTATAAGAAAAGAATGCATGAACATTTTTATTTGTAATTAAGTTACGCTTCTATTTATATTGCATTGATGCCCTAGTTAATTATAAATAGTAAAAAAAATTCCCTTTTCGGAACTAACGGTTCATAGAATAAATGACGTAGAAAATATGTTTCTTGACCAGGGCTAGTCGTTGTTATTGTCAAAACTTTGCCCAGCCGCTACTTCTCTTCACATTAGTCAGGTACCCACCAGAGTTGGGTGGACTCAGAGACGTCCTATATAATGAGAATCCGAACTCGAAACTTTAAAGTTAGTTGCAGAATGCGCTACCACTCGACCACGCTATCCCAGTAAGTAAAGTCTGTCAGGTTGACAATGTCAAGGTCCCAACACTTGCTACAGTAGAGCAGATGTGCTCTCGGCGTGGCTTACGTTACATTCGCTATCCCAGTAAGTAAAGTCTGTCAGGTTGACAATGTCAAGGTCACAACACTTGTTACAGTAGAGCAGATGTGCTCTCGGCGTGGCTTACGTTACATTCGCCGTTGATGCAGACGTGGGGCAGGTCGGAGTAACATTTGGTGCCGTCCTTCACCTTGGGCGACCTCTCCGTGTAGAAGTTTTGGCCGTCGGCCATGCAGACAAGGGAGCAAACTTTGGAGAGTTCTAGACGGAGAGAGAGAGAGAGAACTACACGTCAATATGGGTGTGGGGGGGGGGGCGTGTGTTTAGTGTGTGTGTGTGTATTTGTGCGTGTGTGTGTGTGTGCGTGCGTGCGTGTGTTGATGTGTGTGTGTTGGTGTGTGTGTGCGTGCGTGTGTTGATTTGTGTGTGTCGGTGTGTGTGTGGGTGGGTGGGCGTGTGTTTAGTGTGTGTGTTGGTGTATGCGTGTGTGTGCGTGCGTGTGTTGATGTGTGTGTATGTGTGTGTTGGTGTGTGTGTGTTGATGTGTGTATGTGTGTGTATGTGTGTGTGTGTGTGTGTGTGTGTGCGTGTTTGTGTTGGTGTAGCTGACCGACATAATACACGTGGTCTTGATCCTTATCACAAATTGTTAGTGAAATTGTTGGCGCTGTAAGCAAATGAAGCATTTTGGTGATGGCGGGGGCGTGATCGACAGGGTGGAGGGGGGGGGAAATGTCCTGCTCCCACTTTTTATACAGCATTATTCAAATCTTTTATTCATATTTACACATTCACTTTGAATTTTTCAACTTAACGAAAACCTTTTTCCACGAGTTGTACATTTCTCTCCACTTGTTAGTACACACGGATCTTCCTTCTTGCACTTTGATACAATCCATTTTTCCAGCCACTTAACTGTATATATTTCGCAATCCTCTACCCACTAATGCCACAATACCCTCATCACGCTGCCACATTACCCTGCCCAAGAGTGCCGTATTACGAATATCACAATGTCCTGCCCATCAATGGCATAATGCCTTATCTACGGATGATACTAAGCCCTACCGTCATTTCCTGAGTATGGCACCCACTTGTAGAGCTTGCCACGGAATGGAACTTCATTGAAACTGCTGCACTGGACATGGCGGAAATCCTCACTGCCCGCCGGACATGGCTAGAGGGAAAATTAAAGGAAAACAAAATTAAAGGTTAATGAAAAAAATAATACCACACTAGAACATATATATATATATATATATATATATATATATATATATATATATATATATATATATATATATATATATATATATATATATACTTATTTATTTATTATTAAAATTTTAAAATATTTATTTACATTTTTAAACTTTTAAAATGTCTCTTATTTATCTTAGTCTTCTAAGTTTCGGAGGTAATTTATGAATAATGTATTCTCTTTGCACCAAATTTTGTTTTATTTTTATAGTACACCAAGTTTATACTTTAATCAGTTTAAATTCCGCCGAATGCCATTCAACATACAGAGGGGAGATAAACGTATTTTAAACCCTCAGCTTTAAAGATGACAGAGTTATCTACACATGGTTCACTCACCGTGACGTTGCAAGACCGGTATCTCCTCCGCTGCCCGATACAGTATCGGCCGCCATCTTTGGGCCTAGAGTTAAAGCAGATAAGAGCAGTAAAACAAGAAAAATTTGAGGTGCGACACCCTACTAGTGTCGGCAAGATATAGGTGGGGCTGCCGCCCCCCTGCCTTCAAAAAATTCGGCCTACTAGATAAAATGTTAGATTAAAACTGGAGCGTAGACTTATTAAATCGTGTGGGTGACTTAGTCCACCTTACTTAGTTTGTGTTTGTATCGCTACACAATTTATGTTTGTATTCCCCTCACAATTTACATCAAAGCAGCCAAATAGCAACAAATTTCAATGTTAAAACTCGATTTTGGAAATCTTTTTAAAAAATAATAATAGCGAAGTTTGTATTATATTTAATAAACCTTAAATAACAATATATTTGGTCTGTAACGGTATTTTTATTTAAAATTTTTGCGTCTCTTCACTTGTCGGTGATATAAACTATACTGTGAATAGTGGTATAAACTACTTACTGAGGATTATCACATTCTCTCTCGCTCGTGGAGACGCCGCCCTCGCAAGTTCTGGAACATTCTCCCCACCCTCCCCAGGGCCCCCAGCTCCCGTGGACAGTGACAGACTCGTACTTTGGGTTACGGCACTCTCCGTGGTAGCACCACTGTGGGGAGGTAGAGAAATTACATCAAATTAGCAACATTGTCTCACCATATCCAACAGTATATATATATATATATATATATATATATATATATATATATATATATATATATATATATATATATATATATATATATATATATATATATATATATATATATATATATATATATATATATATATATATATATATATATATATATAAAGGCAGATATTCCTCACCCCCTTCTTGTGTCTGGGCATGGAACATTCGGTGCCCTCAGCTGCTGGCATGCCGAGTGTCTCGCAAGTGCTGTTGTCGTTCATACACCACAGCTCCAGGCATGCGTACTAAAAGAAAAAAAAAAGATCAATACGTTACTAAAATGTTTGTTCACGGAGTGAGAAAAAAGTAATTTACACTATGACATTCATAATTATATTTTAGTATCCCATCTATAGATAATGCAATACAGACAGGCTTTTGCACCAATGGGAATGTTAGAATAAAGTTGATAAATAACTCATTATTTAAATTTGAAAACCAGTATTCGAAACCCCTTCCCACCGTTAAATACTCTCCAGATTAAAAAAACCCTTATATCCCCCTATAGGTAAAGTAATAGGACTAGGATGGACATTTGAACAGGTATAGAGGTATAAAATAGGTAACCTAACGTGGCTTGAGGGTTCGTCGTTCAGGTAACATAGGTTATAGCATAGCTAACAATATGTTTGTGACGGCCTTTATACAGGTAGCATCTGTTGGTCAGAGACGATTCTTTAATCTCTACCCTACCCTTAGGTGGACGACAGGGGGGGGGGGGTAATATATAAGGAAGTAGTTCGTCTGGAGACTAATTGGCCGAGGGGTGGGGGAGGGTAATCTATTTTGCCACCCGTAGATGAGCAGTTTCATAGTGAACTCACAACATAAACGTTAAATACAATACACAAAATAATGGATTAAAAGAAAAAAAAAGTTGGATTGGTTAATAAAAACTTGCAGATTTATTATCATCACCGCCGACCTTGAACTTGCATGCCTTGGATGTGGGGCCGAACTGGAACCGGCACTGGGCGTTCATGTCGTAGACGTCACCCGGCAGGTCACGTGGGTAGACGTCTCTCTTGAGGGGCACGTTGTCCAGACACCAGCCCTGCCCAGAGCTGTCCAGACGATATATGTAACAGTTCATGATCGTATGGATAGATGTCAGGCTGGGATTTATATAAAGCTGAGGCTAATAAAGCAATGCTCAGTGAGATGTTGATGCAATGTACATAAAGCATGTGGTTTATGTATATAAAAAATGTCGTTAAAGGGTTAAAATTGGGTATTGTTTATCAGGCGTTCTGAACACCTGATCACGTGACTAGTCACATCGCTGACGTCACTTGTACTTTAAATTTATGTTTAGGACAAGCATAGACATGCAGTGTTAGAGAAACGTATACTTTGATTTTTTTTATGTATTTTCACGATAGCATAAAATGTATACTAATTAACACATCCATGATTAATTGAACTATAGAATAAGTTATCTTCTCAATTGCTTATGTTTGAATAAAACTTTGTTTTTTAAAAAACTTATAATAAACTGCAAAAAAAGTATGTTGGAAATTCAACGTCTGTTGGGAGTAACTATTGTAAATAGCGTAATGTTCTTTACTTACAAACACGGTATATTTTACATAGTTTAGAAACAACGTAAACTTTACACATACAATGTTACTGTAAACAGTGCAATGTCATGTACCTAGCAACACAGTATTCTTTACACATATTAACAATACGGTATACTTTACAAGGATTGTATTACTGTAAATTGTGTAATTTTCTGTACCTAGAAAAGCGGTATACTTTACACAGATTATATTACTGAAAATTGTGTAATGTTCTGTACCTAGAAAAACGGTATACCTTACACAGATTAGCAACAATTATAAACTTTACAAATATTAGCCACACGGTATACTTGACACAGATTATATTTACAAGCAATACTGATGTCCTACTCCAGAAAGTCCGTGACGTATTTCCGTGAGCAGCTGGACCAATGAAAGGACGAGGTTTCTTTGCTGAGTCTAGTGGCCATTAGCTGGGCTGGTTCCTTACCCGGCGTGCCGCATTGGTTCCCGTCTCCGTCATGGTGCATCCCGATACTGTAAGTAGATTACATTATGTAAGCATATATGTTGTACTGCATCCCAATGCTGTAAGTACATTACATTATGTAAGCATATATGTTGTACTGCATCCCAATGCTGTAAGTAGATTACATTATGTAAGCATATATGTTGTACTGCATCCCAATGCTGTAAGTAGATTACATTATGTAAGCACATATGTTGTACTACATCCCGATAATGTAATGAAAGTATATTAAATTATGTAAGCACATATGTTGTACTGCATCCCGATGCTGAAAGTACATTACATTATGAAAGCACAACAGTGGCGTCGCTAGGTCGGGTGTCACAGGGTGTGGTACCTCCTGGTGTCACCCCCCCTGTTTTCCACTGCAAATTTTGCAGTTATTTTCACCCCCCCCCCCCCCCAGTAAAAGCTTAAATAATGTACTTAAATAAATTTTAACTCTTACTTATTAATCATTCTGTGAACTGGCTAAAACCCATTAATTCTATATATATTTTGCAATTTTAGTCTTGGTGTCACCCCATTAAGTGGTGTCACCCCGTGCGGTCCGCACCCCCTCCCCCGCCTCGCGACGCCCCAGAGCACATATAATATTGTGGTGCTTTCTGAAGCGAAAAGTACAATGCATGTGTAATGCATTCTGAAGCATTCTTTAGCTACAGATTTACATTTTGTTTCATCCAAATTAATAGGACCCTCAAAAAAGTGTCTTCCAACAAAATGGACACTTTAACCCTTAAATGCATGACTTTTTAATAATGATTGAAAAAAATATTTTTATATTGTTTTGGTGGGTATATGAAGAGTATAGTCAAGTAAAAAAATATTTTTAGTTTAAACATGTTCTTTAATTAAAATCCGAAATGTTGCATGTCTGCAACATTATGTAGTAAGGTGATACTTTTTAAGACAGTTGTTTGTCTTGTTACAACAAAGATATATGTTGCACTTGTGGCAAACTGTTTGAGCTTGATGTGATTTTGCACCTGTCATTGCACTATTCCACGAGACTTAAGTGTCCACACAGGTCCAGGAGATCCAGGGTCCACACGTATCCAGGGTCCACACTGGTCCAGGAGATCTAGGGTCCACACTGGTCTTGTAGATCCAGGGTCAACACTGGTCCAGGATATCTAGGGTCCACACTGGTCTTGTAGATCCAGGGTCAACACTGGTCCAGGATATCTAGGGTCCACACTGGTCCAGGGTATCTAGGGTCCACACTGGTCCAGGATATCCAGGGTTCACACTGGTCCAGGATATCTAGGGTCCACACTGGTCCAGGGTATCTAGGATCCACACTGGTCCAGGGTATCTAGGGTCCACACTGGTCCAGGGTATCTAGGGTCCACACTGGTCCAGGATATCTAGGGTCCACACTGGTCCAGGATATCTAGGGTTTACACTGGTCCAGGATATCTAGGGTCCACACTGGTCCAGGATATCTAGGGTCCACACTGGTCCAGGATATCTATGGTCCACACTGGTCCAGGATATCTAGGGTCCACACTGGTCCAGGATATCTATGGTCCACACTGGTCCAGGATATCTAGGGTCCACACTGGTCTAGAATATCTAGGGTCCACACTTGTCCAGGGTATCTAGGGTTTACACTGGTACAGGATATCTATGGTCCACACTGGTCCAGGATATCTATGGTCCACACTGGTCCAGGATATCTAGGGTCCACACTGGTCTAGAATATCTAGGGTCCACACTGGTCTAGAATATCTAGGGTCCACACTTGTCCAGGAGATCCAGGGTCCACACTGGTCCAGGGTATCTAGGGTTTACACTGGTACAGGATATCTATGGTCCACACTGGTCCAGGATATCTATGGTCCACACTGGTCCAGGATATCTAGGGTCCACACTGGTCTAGAATATCTAGGGTCCACACTGGTCCAGGGTATCTAGGGTTTACACTGGTACAGGATATCTAGGGTCCACACTGGTCCAGGATATCTAGGGTCCACACAGGTCCAGAATATCTAGGGTCCACACTTGTCCAGGAGATCCAGGGTCCACACTGGTCCAGGGTATCTAGGGTCCACACTGGTCCAGGATATCTAGGGTCCACACTGGTCCAGGGTATCTAGGGTTTACACTGGTACAGGATATCTAGGGTCCACACTGGTCCAGGATATCTAGGGTCCACACTGGTCCAGAATATCTAGGGTCCACACTGGTCCAGGATATCTATGGTCCACACTGGTCCAGGATATCTAGGGTCCACACTGGTCCAGAATATCTAGGGTCCACACTGGTCCAGAATATCTAGGGTCCACACTGGTCCAGGATATCTATGGTCCACACTGGTCCAGGATATCTAGGGTCCACACTGGTACAGGATATCTAGGGTCCACACAGGTCCAGGATATCTAGGGTCTACACTGGTCCAGGATATCTAGGGTCCACACTGGTCCTGGAGATCCAGGGTCCACACTGGTCCAGGATATCCAGGGTCCACACTGGTCCAGGATATCTAGGGTCCACACTGGTCCAGGAGATCCAGGAAGATACTCTGGATTACCAAGAGCATCTACTTCATATTATTCTTCACCTTGATTCACATTGATTTCTTAATGATTATGCTGAAACTAGAAGAAAAACAAGGTACTATATAATCACCAATGCTGATGTATAAAGTAAAAAAAATAGTGCAAAAGTAGGTCAATTTGCATAACGTTGCAGCACTGCAACCTAAGTTTTGTGAAGATTTTAAAATAAATTATGAATTGATTTTCAAAACAACACATACAATATGTAATACATACCTTAGGTTGTCAGAAACATATTTTTTGAAATTTCAAAACCAGTTTATTTGACTTTGATGAACTTTGAAACGCCAACCAAAAATGCTGATATAAAAAACCTTGTGATCATGCACAAATTTGAGATCGGCTTGGCGGTAAAACAAATCTAGGTCACTTAGACATGCGCAAGATGTAGGTTAACATTGTAGTAATCAAACAACGTGATGCACAGAATAAAAGATGTTTAGGCTAATATTTTATAGGAAGGTAACTGGTATGTTGCAGATTTGTACCGGTTTGCATTTAAGGGTTAAGAAACAACTTTTCTGGCAAATGTAAGCAAACAGAGAAGGCCATTCGATACAGCCCAAGCAAATAGATTGTGCCAAGTTTTTAAAGAATCTGGGGGTGAGAAAAAAAAATTGAGGACCCTGAAATTAAAAGGATGGGGCTGGATGCAGCCAGAACGCCTACTCCCCCCCCCACTCCTTATCCACCACTGTGATCACGTGTCTGATGACGTGATGGCTATCTGAACTACCCCAGCACTCACTTGTGTCCGATCTCGTGGGCGATGGTAAACGCCGAGGCCAGCCCGATGTCTTGTATGATGCTGCAGCTCCTGAGCTTGTTGCACATGCCCTCTACAGCTGCCAGACCTGCTCACGTGCAGGTAACATGGGTAAATATAGGTAAACATAGGTAAAACATAGGTAACATGGGTAAACATAGGTAAACAGGTAAGCATAGGTAAACATAGGTAACATGGGTAAATATTGGTAACATAGGTAACATGGGTAAACATAGGTAACATAGGTAACTTAGTTAAACATAGGTAGCATGGGTAACTTAGGTAAACATAGGTAGTATAGGTAAACATAGGTAAACATAGGTAAACATAGGTAAACATAGGTAAACATAGGTAACATAGGTAACATAGGTAAAATTTAGGTAACATAGGTAACATAGGTAACAAGGGTAAACATAGGTAACATAGGTAAACATAAACATAGGTACATAGGTAAGATTGGTAAACGTAACATAGGTAAACATAGGTTACAAAGGTAACATAGGTAAGCATAGCTTACATTGGTAAACATAGGTAACATAGGTAAACATAGGTAACATGGGTAAACATAGGTAATATATGTGAACATAGGTACAAACATAGGTAACATAGGTAACATAGGTAACACATAGGTAACATAGGTAAATAAAGGTAACATAGGAACAGTCATAGGTAACAAACATAGGTAAAGTAATATGACTTTGATGGACCTTAGTACAGGTATAGATGTATAAAATAGGTAACCTAACGTAGCTTGAGGGTGCTTCTTACAGTTAACATCTATATATATAATTCTCTTCTTGGAGACCATAGAAAAGACCAAGCTGTAAGCGCGCCTAGCAGGCCCCTCTCTACCTCTCTAGGCATATCCATACCACCCCCACCCCCACATGGTCTGGTGAGCTGTGGTTCACGCTAAATGTTTACAATCGAAGAGCCGGGTTATGTGACGGCTATTAGGCAGATAATTTACTTTGAAACGATTTAAAACTTAGGGGAGGTAACTAAGAGGAGGCTGCTCTCACTGGGGGTTGTAGGTAGGGGGTGGGGGAAAGGAGGGTGGGGGGGGGGGTTATCGTCCTTAATGACCTACTGATAGTGTTTTAAACCAAATATTTTCAGTGGCAGCATTGGTACTGTCGAATTCACAAATTATGCAATACTGAAAAGTAGAAAATAAAACAACTAAATAGCGGCGTATGATATGCCGCGGGTCGGCTCGTAGGTTATAACATAGCTAACAATATGTTAATGACGCTTTTATGCAGGTAGCATATGTTGGTCAGAGACGATTCTATGCATGCCTTATCACACGTTTAAGTAAACTTGAGGAAGTCTACTGTTCTGTTTAAGCAGAAAGAGTTGAGTAATGTCACAATAGTTAACACAGGTATCAACATACGTAACATATTCTAGCTATTACGGATATACATGCAGGTAAAACGTGTAACACCATATGTCGGGGAAACATAGATAACAATATCTGACTGGTATCAACCTTTCATACAGGTAAAACATATAACCCCATATAGCTTGAGAGGTAACAACACACCTGTGATCGACCTTTAAATTTACAGGTGTTAACGACCCCTCAGATTAGGTGAAATGTAAAACAAAGATGAGAAAGGTCGGATCCGAACCCACAACTGCACGTGGCTCAGCTGGTATTGCCATTCGTCACGCACACTCAACCGTGTGAGACCTGGTACCCACCAGCACACCTGAACACAAATACCAGATCAACAGATACGGCAAAACGCACGTGACCCCCTCTGTAATATACTCACCCACCCCCTGGTCTAACTAGAGCCTGGTCGTCTTATCTAGCACGACCCCTTGTGAGATAGGTTTTTTTATATCGACTATCCAAGAAAAAAAAACGCGCCGTTAAAAAATCATTTGAATGCATTTTGAACCGTTGATTTAACATACGGTCTATCTCTTTTTTTTTTAAATTTTGCGAGGCAATTCACCTGATTTTTATTTACCATATCTAAAAAGAATTTGTTTTTTTTTTCGGACTAAAAATGTTTTCAGCGTCTACACCCAAGGAATTGACAACATGTACGTTTTTTTTTTTTAAAGAACATTTGCGGGTATTTTGATATTTTGGTTTTGTTGTGATTTTAAAAATCGCAAGAATATGTAAAACATGGTTGCTTCCCCTCTCATTTGTTAACTCATTCCCAGCTCCTGCTAGATCAGGCAGATAGATTTTAATTAAGAATCGAGCTTCCCCTCACCCCAGGGCATGGCACCGCCTGGTATAGGACAGACTCTAGCACTTCGGGTATGGAACACGACCCACGGTTTCGAGCCTGGGTTTCGAACTCAAGATTTTCGACTTTGCTAGCGAATTCTGCCTCTAGACCACGTTTTTTCCTTCTATTTCACATTGGCCGTTTATGATGAGCGTAATGTGCATTTTAAAGAAATACTTTTAAAATCATAAAAGATAAGCAATTATCATATATGAAATTAGATTACTTGGTGAAATAGAAGTAGCAAATAGATTACCTCGCCGTAGTGGTGTACTTTTGATTACCTGCCTTTAATGGTTTACCATTTGATTACCTCCCAGTCCTAAATGTGAGATAACCATCAACCCAAAACTTACTATTTACCCCTCCCCCCCCCCCCACCACCCCCACCACTTTCCAGACCAGTAACATATTAAGTCAATCGTGCCGGATGCCAGAAAATAAACCGTTCGTGAACCACATACATCACATGTGTACGTTTATTCTACACCGAGACGTACATGAAAATAACTGTTTCAAATACCTGGCACGATTATTTTTTTTTACAATTTGGCAAACACATTTTTATTTTAATATACTTTTATAACGGTTGAAAATTCATCTTGGAAAGGAATTTGGTTTAGTTTATCATTTTAAAAAACAGTAAATGTGTCTAAAATAAAGACTGGTGCCTGTTATCAAGGTTGAGTAAGGGGTAGTTTAGCAGAGATTTTGCTAGAAATCACCTTCAGAGACCAACAGGCTATGCTGCAGCTACCCAAGGTAACACCCAGGGTCTGACTAGATTTGCGACTACCTTAATGTCCATAATATATTGGGGGTGGGGGTGGGGGGTGTCTTCCTATTGATGGCACCCGCGGGGTACACTGTGTGTGGGACCGTAAACATAGCACCTCTGTTAAAGAGTGATCCTGGTGAGTAATTTATTTCCGTACTTTTACTTACACACAGTGGCGTAGCGAGGTCGGGTGTTACCCGGTGCGGCACTTAATGGTGTCACCCCCCAGAGGCGTAGCGACCCTTCCCGGGGACAATCTTTCAAATTGTGGATTTGCACCCCCCCCCCCCCTTCAAACTTTTGATTTGCACCCCCCCCTTTCAAATTTTTCTCTATATATTTTGCTATTTTTTGCCTTGGTGTCACCCCCCTAAATGGTGTCACCCGGTGCGCTCCGCACAAACCACCCCCCTCGCTACGCCTCTGCTTACACAATAGAACAGAAATGACCAAGGCACATTTTAAATAACATAACAATAAGCCAATAGGGAAAAAAAATTTGCTTCACCACAGCAATATCCAGAAAAGCTGACTAAGATTACTGTTGTCTGACTTTAAAGCTACTATAAATATGTTTATTACATACAGAGAATGTATTTATTTTATTAAATTAATTTTCCATCGATTATACTTTTTGAAATTTTTAAAAAATTTATAGAGGATCATCCTACTTTTACAAATCAACCATCAACAACAGAATATTTACGTTTCATTTTACAAAATTTGAAAAAAAAAATTGTTTAGCCCTTGGCTGAAGAGAACACATGAGTCTATCGTGCACAGACTAAACAAAATGGCGTTTAAACAGAAGGTTTCTTGAACTTTAAAAAACAAGTTATTTAATAACAGGCCGACTCAGTTTGCATGAAGAAATGTCTGAAATATCATAAGAAAGTAGCTTCAAGACTGAATTCCCATACAGTATTTTATTTGGCTCGGTTATGTTTATATTTAAAGTAACATACACTTTCGCCATTGGCTTCGTTTATATTTCATTTTGAGTTTGATAGACGGCAGATAGCGGGCCTGGGTGATCGTTCTTTGGCAAGGAGAGACGAATTTTCTAGAAGCTTTAGGTCTGGAATTCTGTCGTGATATTGGTTTAGCTACAATACGTGAGTGAGTTTCCGGCAGCAAGTCTTCATCTACATTATCTCCGATACTCGAGGGGATCTACGCACAGACGCCGTCATGGGTTGTCAAGCTAAAAGCAAGATAATATATGTGTGTGTGTGTGTGTGTGTGTTACGGTCAAAGACGGAAGTCTATTCGGGCCTTGGCCAAGAATGACGGCCAATGCGAACATTGACCGGCCAATGCGTACTTTGGCCGAACTTCGGGCTATCATCGTAATATATATATATATATATATATATATATATATATATATATATATATATATATATATATATATATATATATATATATTCTAATCCATGCATAATATAGATGTTGGTCTAGTTAAGAGACACAGCAGACGATATTGTAAACGTTATTTTTAACCATTGTTATTTTCAGACGTTTGTTTTTAAGATCATCCACTGTCTCAAATATGTTGCCTGTATTTTTTGTCTAAGAAATACTGACAGTGATTTTTGAAATTTTAACCTGTGAGATACTCTCCGTAATATTTTAACTAAATTTGAATCTCCCCTCAGCAAAACTGACGGTATTTTAATATTTTGACCGAATTGTTTAAATCTGTAAAATGCTGACTGTGAAATTGTGTCCTTAGATATCATGTCTGCGATTTTTATCCAATGGGTTTTTGCCTTGAATTATTGAGTCTGGTTAACATTGAAAGAGTTCACATTAATGTGTATCAAAATTTTTCGTTTTTTTTTCTTCTCGGCTACTTTACATGTGCCACATACGTTTCTAGCATACTTATAATATCTAGGTAAGCAGGACGCTGCCAAACCTTTTAAGATAATAAAATAATTTTATATAAGTTAATAGGCTGGTGTGCAGATAGATATATTCGAGTTATATATATATTTTATCCCCCCCCCCCCCCAAAAAAAAATTAAATAAATAAGTTCGTCTAGAAATTTATCAGAAGTAAATTTAATTTAACATGTTCATGGAATAAATAAAATCAAAACATATGTAATGATAAAAAAAATGTTGCTTAAAATTTGTGTACACCAATCAGATACGTTTGCGTGGACCAATCAGATACGTGTGGCTAGTGTTACCATCAATAGGTTTTCAATCTAAAAATTCTAGTTTGTTCTTAATTGCTAGATATGTAAGGTAGCAGATGATTGTTATGTAGAGCAGTAGATGCTAGTAGAGCAGTAGATGATTGTTATGTAGATCAGTAGATGATTGTTATATAGAGCAGTAGATGACTGTTATGTAGGGCAGTAGATGATTGTTATGTAGAGCAGTTGATGATTGTTATGCAGATCAGTAGATGATTGCTATGTAGAAAAGAGGATGCACGTTTTCAGTTCTTATGACAATGTGTAGTGTGGATATTAGTGATACCCCCCCCCCCCATCATCATGTTAGAGTTCAACCCTATCCTTATATATTCCTCGTTTGGCTGTATAACACTATCCTTATATACTCCTAAGTGTGGCAGTTTATACTTATATTTTCCCACGTGTGGTTATTTAAAGCTATCTTTATATATTCCCACATGTGGCTGTTTAGATGAATTAATGCGGTTCTCTTCACCATGATTTAAAACTTGTTATTTTTTGGGGAAGAGGTAAAAAATAGACATCAAACATCTACTTTAATGTAGCGTCTACATTTTAATTATCATAACTTTCATATGCGGCTCTAAAAATAAATTTTTAATGAAATAAAAAAAAACGTAAAAACTAATTTGCTAAACATTAAACAAAACATGACCCGCACCTGTATTAGACAACCAGCTAAATGAGTAACCGCATTTTTCACTTTTGTTCGAGAACTTTCCCACGCCTGCTAGCACCTCCCATCAGACACGCCCAGGGCCGTTAATTAAATTAATTAATGAGAAGAAACTGAAACTAAAAAGATTTCCTCTCTCGCCCCGGTTGGTAATGAAGATAAATAGGTCATGGTTAACTCGTGGTTTCTCCCGCCGGCCCAACACTGCAGCAGACGTCTTCCGTTTTGGCAGACGAGAGTTCATCCGGTGTAGCTGCAACAGGTATCACTTCCGGGGAACACTTTCGGTACAGGGTGACGCAGTTCGCTGGTTTTTTTTTTTTTTTTTGTTTTTTTTTTAACTTATATAAGTAGGTGTAATTTTTCTTTAACATTTTTTTCTTTTTAATTTTTTTTTACTTATGTAAGGAGCCTAGGTGTAATTTTTAATATATATTTTTTTTAAAAAAGCTAGCAGTTGAAAGTTTAAACGAAGTTAAAGGTTAACTTTGTGAGGAATGTTTCTGAAGTTTGAATTGCTACTTGAAAAATTTTAAGTTAAAAAATTGCCGACGGGAAATCAGACAGACGTTTTTTGGTATTTTATTATTTATTTTTGCAAGAAGCAGAAAACTGAGAAAAACTCGTTTGGTAAGGAATAAGTTCTAGCACATACGAGGAAATGTATGCACGAATGAACAACACGCATAGAAGAACCTAAAATGTTTCTGACGTAATAGCACAAACACAGTACGTCAAGCACATTTTCTAATTAATGTAATTAAGTTAATGACACACATACACAACACATATCTAGAAATACGTGTGTAATAAACAGCCAATGACACAAACACAACACATACATAGCACATGCGTGTGTAATGAACAGTTAATTACACACATACACACACAATACATACCTAGCACATGCGTGTATAATGAACAATTAATTACACACATACAACAACACATATCTAGTACCACGTGTGTAATAAACAGTCAAGGACACACATACACACACAACACATACCTAGCATATACGTGTGTAATGAACAGTTAATGACACACATACACACACAACACATACCTAGCACATACGTGTGTAATGAACAGTTAATGACACACATACAACAACACATTCAAGCTACTCACCTAATGTTCCACAAGGATCGTTTTTGTACGTGCAAATATCGTATCTGTGGACGAAAGACATTCTTCTCGTTATAAAACAAAACTTTACTTTGTAAGTCACATAAAACAATTCATTTCTGAAAACGGATTATTTGAATATTTTTATCCTAACAACAGCTGTCAACAAGGGTAAGTCAGAGACATGTGAACCAACATAGGTATATAGTTAATCTAGTATCTACAGTTGTTCAGTTGTTTTTTTTTTTTAAGTCAGTAGTGTGAGACAAATACAATTAGATTGCGCTAAAATGTTAAGTGATCTACAGTTGTTCAGACGATAAATACTTTATTTTTTTTTTTTAATTTTATTTTTTTATAAAATATTTCCTATAAATTCAGAAACTATAATAGCTATCCAAAACTAATTATTACAAGGGTCCCATTGTTAATGTACCCTCAATTGACCACATAAAAGAAAGCTGACCTGATTGTAAATAACCGTATCATTTGTATATTTGTTAACTTACCTGGTAATCAAGACAGCATTGTCGTGATTGAATGAATAATCCGAGCTGTTCTCGCCTGCTGTAAAATTGTACTGCCACTTACAAAAGTTGTCTAAGGACATATCCGCGTGATGGTTAATTACAGGCAGGTTGTCGCCCTTGGATAAAATTAAAATGAAATCTCTGCTATATCACATTGCAATCACTTTGTTCTCATGATAATTTTTTATTTATTTATTTTTTTAATAAACAAGCATAACAATCTATAAAAAATAAGCTTTTAAATGCTATATGAATAAGACAGAAAAAAATAACAGAACAGAAAAACAAATCGCATTCTGGTCTTCTTTTTTGTAGAAATTAATTAATTAATTATTTTTTACTATTGTAGCTAAAGAAAAACTATGTTATTTTTTTTTTTTTTTTTGATGCATTAAAAATATTTATTTTTACACTTGTTTAATTGATTACTTTCTACTGTTTATATATGTTAAAAATATTTAGTCTATATTTTGTAAACAATGAATCTGAGATTATTGTTTCTTTTCCGACTGCCCGAGTAATGCCTGTCACTTAAAGCAAGTTATAATCTCACTTTGTTACTGAACATAGTAATCTTTAAATAAATCTTTACAAACAATTTAAGATATATAATTTAATTGAAATAATTGTTTGAAAAGTGATAGAAATATGTTCGATAGAAATAGTCAAAATGTAGTTAAAACGATACACCGATATATATATGTATATATATATATATATATGTATATATATATATATATATATGTATATATATATATATATATATATATATATATATATATATATATATATATATATATATATATATATATATATATATATATATATATATATATATATACCAACAGCAACAGCTACACGTACACACACACACGCTCACGCACATATATACAGACATATACAGTCATATACACGCATATATAGACATATACAGACATATACTCACATATAAACACATATTAATATATTACATTTATTTATTTTTATTTACACGTTTACACATATGTGTATATGTATGTCCTTAAATAAAAGGTTCTTATGTTGAAATATACAACAACCACCCACCGGTTGAAAAAAAACCAAACGAAATTTCCGCTCCTATTGTTGGCTAAAACGAGCGGAAGTGACGTCATAATTGGTTAACTGCCCGAGGCGGGCACGCTGTTCACATCTGCGCGAGGTTAGCTTTTTATTCACGAACTACAACTTTTTCCTTTGGTGATGTTTTGTTGGTGGGCATTGGTTGATGAATGGGATAACACGATTGCGATCGCGTAGAGATGTTGTTAAAGATTTTTAGGTTGAAATTTTTAAAAGTCTAGTCTTGGAATGCATGTCTTTTAATGGGAATGACAAAGTGGACAATATTGGAATGAATGTTTTTGAATACAAACATTTAAACTTTTATGTTGCTCATGTATTGTTCGTCTTAGTGTGAATGTAGATGTTTATGATGTTGTTGATTTTACTGTTGACATTTTTGTAAGTATAGAGTATTAGTCTACACGTTTTACCGTGAATGACAAACAGGACAGGATTTGAATAAAAAAAAAATTCTTGAATACGTTCATTAAAACGTACATGCTCAATAAGGATATAGTTTGACTTCTTTTATATATAGTTCCGGCATACCCGTAATTCCGGCGTACCGGTAGCCGGTAGTTCCGGCATACCGGTAATTCCGGCATAACGGTAATGTTCGAGATATTAACATACTTTATCAATCATACTTAGACTGTTATAGACCATACCTTTCATCGCATACAGCGTGAAACCAATCTCATCTTTTCTCACCTGTAATTACCTGCATTTTAACTCTTTTCTCGCCATTTATTACCTGTATTTTAACACCTTCCACACCTTAGATCGCCTGTCTTTCAACACTTCCCACCTTATATCACCTGTATTTTAACACCTTTCTCGGTTAAGATCACATTTATTTTAACATATAACTCCCTTTTATTTTACTAATATATTAACATTTTCACCTGTAATTACCTGAGCTTCTTCCAGGCAACTCTCTCCAGCTCCCCAACCCCCCCCCCCCCGCGAAGTAAGTCTACCGTGCACCTCCCCCCCCCTTCCCCAAACGAAATGGAATTCGTATAGAAAATATATACTTTTAACATTGTCTGTATTTTAACACACCCAACTTACCTATTACCACCTGTATTTTAACACCTCTATCACCTGTATTTTAACTTCTCACCTTAGATCACCTGTATTTAGACACCCAACTTACCTATTATCACCTGTATTTCAACCCCCGACTTTCCTATTATTCCCTGTATTATAACTTCTCACATTAAATCATCTGTATTTCAACACCCAATTTACCTATTATCTACTTTATTTTAACACCCGACTCACCTGTATTTTAACTTCTCATCTTAGATCCCCTGTATTTAGACACCCAACTATTATCACCTGTATTTCAACACCCGACTCACCTTAAATCACCTGTATTTCAACACCCGACTCACCTTAGATCACCTGTATTTCAACACCCGACTTACCTATTATCACCTGTATTTCAACACCCGACTCACCTTAAATCACCTGTATTTCAACACCCAAACTCACCTTAGATCACCTGTATTTCAACACCCGACTTACCTATTATCACCTGTATTTCAACACCCGACTCACCTTAAATCACCTGTATTTCAACACCCGACTCACCTTAAATCACCTGTATTTCAACACCCGACTCACCTTAAATCACCTGTATTTCAACCCCGACTCACCTTAAATCACCTGTATTTCAACCACGACTCACCTTAAATCATCTGTATTTCAACACCCGACTCACCTTAAATCACCTGTATTTCAACCCCCGACTCACCTTAAATCACCTGTATTTCAAACCCCGACTCACCTTAAATCACCTGTATTTCAACACCCGACTCACCTTAAATCACCTGTATTTCAAGACCCGACTCACCTTAAATCACCTGTATTTTAACACCCGACTCACCTTAAATCACCTGTATTTCAACACCCGACTAACCTTAAATCACCACTCTTTCAACACCCTTCTCACCTTAAATCACCTGTATTTCAACACCCGACTCACCTTAAATCACCTGTATTTCAACCCCCGACTCACCTTAAATCACCTGTATTTCAACCCCGACTCACCTTAAATCACCTGTATTTCAACACCCGACTCACCTTAAATTACCTGTATTTTAACCCCCGACTCACCTTAAATCACCTGTATTTCAACACCCGACTCACCTTAAATTATTTCAAACCCCGACTCACCTTAAATCACCTGTATTTCAACACCCGACTCACCTTAAATCACCTGTATTTCAACCCCGACTCACCTTAAATCACCTGTATTTCAACACCCGACTCACCTTAAATCACCTGTATTTCAACACCCGACTCACCTTAAATCAGCTGTATTTTAACACCCGACTCACCTTAAATCACCTGTATTTCAACCCCCGACTCACCTTAAATCACCTGTATTTCAAACCCCGACTCACCTTAAATCACCTGTATTTCAACACCCGACTCACCTTAAATCACCTGTATTTCAACACCCGACTCACCTTAAATCACCTGTATTTCAACACCCGACTCACCTTAAATCACCTGTATTTCAACCCCCGACTCACCTTAAATCACCTGTATTTCAACCCCCGACTCACCTTAAATCACTTGTATTTCAACACCCGACTCCCCTGTTATCACCTGTATTTCAACACCCGACTCACCTAAATCACCTGTATTTCAACCCCCGACTCACCTTAAATCACCTGTATTTCAACACCCGACTCACCTTAAATCACCTGTATTTCAACACCCGACTCACCTTAAATCACCTGTATTTCAACACCCGACTCACCTTAAATCACCTGTATTTCAACCCCGACTCACCTCAAATCACCTGTATTTCAACACCCGACTCACCTTAAATCACCTGTATTTCAACACCCGACTTACCTTAAATCACCTGTATTTCACCACCCGACTCACCTTAAATCACCTGTATTTCAACCCCCGACTTACCTTAAATCACCTGTATTTCAACACCCGACTCACCTTAAATCACCTGTATTTCAACACCCGACTCACCTTAAATCACCTGTATTTCAACTCCCGACTCACCTTAAACCACCTGTATTTCAACCCCCGACTCACCTTAAATCACCTGTATTTCAACACCCGACTCACCTTAAATCACCTGTATTTCAACCCCCGACTCACCTTAAATCACCTGTATTTCAACACCCGACTCACCTTAAATCACCTGTATTTCAACCCCCGACTCACCTGCTCAGATTCCAGAAAGAATATCCGTGTGACGACGATGTTTAGAGCGTTGCCAATGGTCGGGTTGTGGAACAGCTTGGCCACCTGACCTCAAGCGAGAAAACAGACAATACTATAGCGTCGGTACGGTATGTTTCGTCGTCAGATAGCGTCGGTACGGTATGTTTCTTCGTCAGATAGCGTCGGTACGGTATGTATCATTGTCAAATTTCGTCTTCAGATAGCTTCGGTAAGGTAAACATCTACTTTAGATAGTGTTGGTAGGGTATGTATCGTCATCAAATAGCGAAGGTACGGTTTATATTATCGTCAGATAATGTAGGTACCGTGTTGTTAGGTAACCTTGGTAAGATATGCATCATTGTCAGAAAGCGTCGTTATGATATTTATCGTGGTCAAATAACGCCGATGCGATATCTATTATGGTCAGATAGTGTTGATAAGATATTTATGACGGTCGGAGAAACGTCTAAACAGTGACGTCATGTAGACGTAATGGTCAGATAAATGTCTAGACACTGACGTCACTTATTCACGATGGTCAAATAAACGTCTGATGACGTGACACTTACGATATTCAGGATGGTCAGATAAACTTCTAGACAGTGACGTCACGATGGCCAGATAAACTTCTAGACAGTGACGTCACTAATTCATGATGGTCAAATAAACGTCTTATGACGTGACACTTACGATATTCATGATGGTCAACACGTAGGCGGTCAGGGCCGCCCGGCTGCCTTCAAACGTAGAACTCAGGTGATAGTCCAGCATCTTCTTGTCCACTACCACCAAGGTTTCGACGTGTTTCTCTATGCTGGCAGAGCGCCGAGCGCGCTTCTTCGCTTTGTCGCTATTTGCGCTAAAGAAAAAAAAACAGTACAAATAAGTTATCGTCAGATTAGGCCTAAAATGTCAAAGCAACACAATAAATATAAGCTAGGGATCGCGTGGTCGGTTGGTTGAGCTTACGACTTCTAACCCAAACGTTTCGAGTTCGGATCCTGGGTTCGAGTCTGTAAGACGTCCCTGAGTTCACCTAGCTCTGTTAGAAATAATTCTCACTACACAATGACCTTTGTATGTCAAGGTCATTGAGACAAATTAACTCTACCTGATCTGCCCTATGAGTCTTGAGCACGAATGGGAAAAGATGAAAATGTGAGATATAAGCAAACAACTTTATCCTATTGCATTACAAACGTTTCACCTGTTAATTTTATAGTATTACCAAAGTGTTATTTTTTTAAACAGAGTCTAATATAAAATAATTGTAATTGGTACCTGTGATTGGTCGGCTGCTTTTGCGTCTGCTTCAGTTTAGGGCGCCATTTCCAGAATGGAGACTGGTGTTTGGGTTTCAGAACATCGTTTTGGTTTCCCGGTCTTTTCCGGTACCATTTGGTGTATTTCTTCCTTCTGTGGTCTGAGACACGTAGGTTAGGGTACACGATAAATTACACTATGTGATGTGATACACAAGTGTACATGATAAATTACACTATGTGATGTGATACACAAGTGTACATGATAAATTACACTATGTGATGTGATACACAAGTGTACATGATAAATTACAATATGTGATGTGATACACAAGTGTACATGATAAATTACACTATGTGATGTGATACACAAGTGTACATGATAAATTACACTATGTGATGTGATACACAAGTGTACATGATAAATTACAATATGTGATGTGATACACAAGTGTACATGATAAATTACACTATGTGATGTGATACACAAGTGTACATGATAAATTACACTATGTGATGTGATACACAAGTGTACATGATAAATTACACTATGTGATGTGATACACAAGTGTACATGATAAATTACACTATGTGATGTGATACACAAGTGTACATGATAAATTACACTATGTGATGTGATACACAAGTGTACATGATAAATTACACTATGTGGTCTGAGACAAGTTGATAATAAATAAACAAAATGGAATAGAACGGATGGAGACGAGTACCCAATGTGGCGCAATCTTAGGATCAAACAGTTTGTAGCTGTTACTGTAAACCTGGTACGGCAGATGTACACATTAAACTGGCTGGTACAAAATTTATCAGAATACCCCTTACCTCCAACACCCTTGTCCCCCCCCCCCCCCTCAAAGCCTGATGAATTCAAGAAAGATTTTTTTATTTGATATCATTCTTGTTTAACCGTAGCCCCCACAGAACATGCAGAAGCCAAAATAACTCAAACTGTAACCCCTCCCCCCCCCCCCCCGCTCGACCACTAAGACGTCACTACCAACCCCCCCCCCCCCCCCCGTGACGTCGTCCAGGCTTACCCGTGTCCTCACAAAACCTAACTCTAACCCCCACGCATCCCCAATGACGACACTAACCCCCAAATGACATTATCAACCCTATGACGTCATCAACCCCAATGACATCACCAACCCCCAAATACGTCATCAACCCCTATGACATCATCGACTCTAATGACGTCACCAACCCCAGCTTACCTGTGACCCCACAGAACTTGCTGAGGTCGCCCAGTTTTAACGAGGACCGGCTGTAGACGACGTGGGGGTGGCCCTCGACCCCCACCACGTTGGTGTGGTTCCAGAGGGGTTCCACGAAGTAGTCATCCGTGTCGGTGGAGAAGACGCCGTGCTGCAAGAGAGGTGGAGGGAAGGGGGGGGGGAGAAGGCAAATCATGCTTGAGTGGATCAGGTTAAAAGTAACACAAGATGAAAGTAACAAGGGTTGAAAGTAAAAACACAAAGTAACAAAGAGTAAAAGTGAATCAGCACAATGCAGAGCCGGCGCTACCCATTAGGAGAACTAGGGGGGGGGGCGCAAAATGTGCAATCGCTATTATCAAAAAGTACTTAATAATTAATAACTTTTATAAAGGAGTAGCTATCTATTTCGGCACCCAGGACGAACTATCAATTTTGCACCCCCACCCCAAAATTAGGTCTAGATCTATATAGGCCTACATTTATTCGCGTTGGTGAAAATGCAATTCCACCTCACTAATTTGGAAAGGTCGGGGCGCTTTTTACCAGTCACATTGCCTTTTTAATTTGGTGTCATACAAGTGATGTAGAAAACGATTAAACAAGTTCGTAGTTTACATTTCGAACATTTCAAACGGTTATCTAATTTCAATAGGGCTTGTAAGTCTTGTTTTCTCTGACTTTGAATTAGAAATCTGTCCTGGTGTATAAAGTTTTGTATTGACGGGGTGTTCAATGTATTGTACTTGTTTGTTAAATTTTGATGAATCTTTTAGATTTTGGAGTAACGACGGAATGCTGTTGCTGATATAGTTTCGTAGGTATAAAGTATCGAAGTGTTAAAGTGTCATAATTTTTACAAACTTTTATTTAACTCACTTCCTCTGTCGTCAGTCGTCTTCAGTCTGTCTGTCTAGATCGAAACGCCCATGTGAAATTGCAGGCACTTCTAACTGACAGAGACGGCTCGTAGTTGGTACGTTGGTCAAGACATGAAGACAATGCATCGTAACATTTAATTTGACTTAATTGGTCGCTTAATTACTTTTTATGAATTATTCGGCTGTTTTGTAGTTGAAGATCTAGTGGTCTCTGATTGGTAATAGAGAAATGAGAATGCAGGTGATGAAGTATCGTAGCTCTGGAGTTCGGGATGATTGATTCTTGTGGTATTAAGGTATCGAATTATATTGACTGTTAAAGTGTAGTAGTAGGTCCAGTGAAATCGTTGTTGATTTGGAGTGTCATTTGTAGAGCTTGGTTAAGTTAAGCGAATTGGTGTCATAGTTCTGGAGCATCGAGTCTAGTTATGTTTAGGTATCGAAGTTTGATATAATGTGTTGTGAATGTAGTAGAGTATATCGAGTAGTCGAGTTTATCGTAAGTTAGATGATTTCAATTCCGTACGGAACACATGAGAAAGGTAGGCGTTCTCTTGTAGAAAAATCTTTAGTTTTTTTAGGAATCTATATTACCACTCTTAAAGTATTAATATATAATATTAAATAGGATAGAATCTATATATATAATTCTCTTCTTGGAGACGCTAGAAAACAAGCCGTAAGCGCGCTCCCTACCACCCCCACCCCTACGTGGCCTGGTGAGCTTTAGTTTACGTTAAATGTTTACAATCATAGAGCCGGATTTGGTGACGGCTACTAGGGGCAGATGATTTAGTTTGAAACGATTCTAAACTTAAGGGAGGTAACTAAGAGGATGCTGCTTTCACGGGAGGGGGTGTAGGGTAGGGGTTGGGGGAAAGGAGGGTGGGTGGGGTAGTATTGTTCTTAACGACCTACTGATAAAGTTTTAAAACAAATATTTTCAGTGGCAGCATTGGTACTGTCGAATTCACAAATTATGAATTACCGAAAAGTAGAAAATAAAACAACTAAATAGCGGCGTATGATACGCCGCGGGTCAGCTCGTTTATAACTAACTGTTAACTTTGTTTTTTCAAATATTTTTTTTTATTCAATCAATAATTCTAGCAATGTCTAAAACAGTTACCCGTGTTTGATCTTTCGAAAGATGTCCCTGTTTTTTTTTTTTTTTTTTTTTTTTTTGTCCCTTTCGTTTATTTTTTTTTTTTATTTTTTTTTTTTATTTTTATTTTTCTTTTCTTTTTTATTTTTTTTTTTGTCGCCTCAGACATGTAATTTATAGCGTCAGTTGTGTGTTCGCTTTAGTATTACAGTTTTCATCACCGGCTTGTGAGGACTGATACAGATTTACAATAGTAACATTTCTTTCCCACTTGTAGCCTACTTTCATTCATTAAGATGGTTTACTTGTACATAGATCTAATACAAAACGTCTAAATTTAAAGAAATACTAAAAATTAAAAAAAACCTTTTTTAATTTATTAGTTTTTCTTGTCCCTTTTGTTTATGGGATCCAAAATTTTAGATTAGTCATGATGGTATTACCATAAATGTAAGGTAATGTCATCAATATTGTATAGAAGTATGTTATAATAAAGTTACAGGTTTTTTAGGTTTTTTAGAATTTTAAACAAAACCTACAGTTAAGTATTTAATAAGTAAAATATATTGTTTTTACAAGGTTACATAGCTAATATAAAAGATTTGTTATAATTATTACGTAAAGAAATTTAAAGCTTTTAATTGTGTTTTTCAAGCATTTCTTAGTTACACTTGGTTAATTTAGCCATTCTTGTGAAAGTTCTTTCCCTTGAATAAAATTTTGGTATTTGGATTTTCAAATGGGACATAATTCGTTGCTTAACTACATTCATTTCAAATTCCTGCACCTTAGGTTGACCGCTTACGTATAAATACACCTTTAAGTTATTATTTGCTATTGTAACAATTATATAGCGCAGAAGTTCTAAACAAAATAGTTTGGTATGTTTTTTTAGCATATCAAGCTGAAAAACAACTCCAAAATCAAACAACTGCTGCCTCGTAGTTTGTTCTTGGTTGGACCTGGCAGATAAGGCCCGATCCCTTCCAACACTAAAAATTAAGAACGAAGAAGAAAGAAGAAGAAGAAACACCTAATTAATTGTCTTTTCATATTTTTCACCCTCCCCTAAAGGATTCATACATAACAATTTTAGGCTGGAATTTATAACATTTATAACCTTTTATTTTTCAAAAACTAAATAATCGTTACATAATCACACAATATAGACATTTTACAATTATAACCAAAGACAGCCAAGCTTAAAACAGGTAAGTTCCGTTTTGGAACTCGCCTTGTGAGGACTGCAGAGAGCACAACACTACAAGAACTTTTTTTTCATTGGTTTTTTCCAGACTTTTCCACCCCGGAAGGTAGGGGAGAGCACTAAAAATTTTCTAAGGGGAGGGGGGGGGGGCGGGGGGCTATGTCGTAAAGTACAAAGTAGACTCGTGGACTTAGCAACACTTTCAATAAAATGTGATTACGCTTGTAACCTGGAATTGAAGAAATTAGTACAAACTTTTGCGATGAAGGAGGCAAGTAAAATGTTATTTTGATGTCTACTTATAACGCTTATGCAATTGATGATAAATTAATATGTCACTTTTAATTAATTGTTTTCTTATACGTATGTTTTAGTAATTAATTTTTGTGAAAGGAGGCGTTTTTATAGGTTTTGCCTAGGGCGCTAAATAACCTGGCGCCGGCACTGGCACCATGTGAAAATAGGTAACACAACCGAATTCAAGGAAAATAATACACATAAACAGTTGATTTGGAGAACCAAAGCTAGTGTATGCCTATATAGAGAAATATATGTGAGATCCTAATTTAACCTTCGACACAGACTAAAACAATACCTGAGATTTTTCAGGGCATGTACCATTTCAAAAGAGTCAACTGAGAGATTTTCAAATCCATTCTGGTTAATTTGTTGATTTTTTTTCCCCTAAAGTTAACCATGTACATGATCTAGAGGCGTATGTGTAATTCTTTATTTTAGACATCTTTGCATTACAGTTTGTTTGTTGTTTTTTTTTTGTTTTTTTTTTTGTTTTTTCGTGGATAAACCGATACTTCATTGTCCTGATTGAAACTGTCGTACAACACCACATCCATGACTTCCGGGGAAAACCTTTTATTTGCGATGGGAATACTAGGTCGGGAGCTGTCAATTCAAGCTAAATTATTTGGAAACTTTGCTGTTTCTATAAATAGACGTCTGGAAATTTCCGATATTCAGATGAGGGGATGGGAAATTCACTGCGTGTCCTAGTCAAGAACGTGCCTTTGTCTTGATTGGTCTGTTTTCTCAGGGGGGCGGCGGCTACATCGCCACTTCCGGGCGGGAACGGCCGCAGATAAAAAGAATGTGAAGGTCACTCGCAATTTATGTCACGTGATACTGTAGCCATCAAACAGCTATGTGGTTGTTGGTAGCGACATTGTGTAGTGCTACAGGTAGCAGGAATTTAAAAAGGCTGCTCAATTATTTTTAAAAAAAATAGAGGTGTTATATATTTACATTATATGTAATCTACTCATTCTCGTTTTCACTTCGATACCCATTTCACCTCCCATCCTTATCTTCAGTGTTTCTTCCGGGGGGGGGGGGGGCACACACTGGTAAAAGTAAATGTTATATATATATATATATATATATATATATATATATATATATATATATATATTTCTCCCCACCCCCCACCCCTCCAATTTTTCACCCAATCCCCCCCCCCCCCCACCCCCAACAAAGAACAAACACAACATTCTCATCCATAGAACAATCATAAATCCTTTTTATTTTATCTCTTTGGCAAACGTCTTAGACATAACTTCAGGTTAGCATTGTTTATTTACATCAATCTCAACATCATGCTCGTATGTTAGCAATGTTTTATATTACCGTTTTACAAATAATACTGTTATTTTTTTCTCTTTTCTTTTTATGCTTCTTAAACTTCTGTTGTTTTATTTTACTTATTCTTTTTGTTAAATAAGTAGAATCCATCGGCTATTTTCCGTTCACTCTCTGTATAAGCATTACTTCTATGTCAGCAATGTTTTATATTACCGTTTTACAAATAATACCGTTATTTTTTTCTCTTTTCTTTTTATACTTTTTAAACTTCTGTTGTGTTATTTTACTTATTCTTTTTGTTAAATAAATAGAATCCATCGGCTATTTTCCGTTCACTCTCTGTATAAGCATTACTTCTATGTCAGCAATGTTTTATATTACCGTTTTACAAATAATACCGTTATTTTTTTCTCTTTTCTTTTTATACTTTTTAAACTTCTGTTGTTTTATTTTACTTATTCTTTTTGTTAAATAAATAGAATCCATCGGATATGTTACGTTCACTCTATGCACAAGCATTACTTCCCCTTATGTTTTCTACAACGAAAAAAAAATATTGCACAATGTTAACTTTTCGCGTATCAAATACGGACGTTCACGTTTATATGACCCTGGTATCATTCACCTCATTAAACCAGATTTTAACCAGATAATTGGCCTGCACGTTTTAATTAACCACCTACCTGGTGGAACCCGATCCTGCAACTGTCTGACTTTTGGCAGGTACAGCTGGTGGTTTGTCAGGGGCTTTATCACAACTGCCACGGCTAAATGGCTATCTTTACCAGGGTTACACCAGCCACGGTTACACCAGCCACGGCTACACCAGCCACGGTTACACCAGCCACGGCTACACCAGCCACGGTTACACCAGCCACGGTTACACCAGCCACGGTTACACCAGCCACGGTTACACCAGCCACGGTTACACCAGCCACGGTTACACCAGCCACGGTTACACCAGCCACGGTTACACCAGCCACGGCTACACCAGCCACGGTTACACCAGCCACGGTTACACCAGCCACGGTTACACCAGCCACGGCTACACCAGCCACGGTTACACCAGCCACGGTTACACCAGCCACGGCTACACCAGCCACAATTACACCAGCCACGGTTACACCAGCCACGGCTACACCAGCCACGGTTACACCAGCCACGGTTACACCAGCCACGGTTACACCAGCCACGGTTACACCAGCCACGGCTACACCAGCCACGGCTATACCAGCCACGGTTACACCAGCCACGGTTACACCAGCCACGGCTACACCAGCCACGGTTACACCAGCCACGGCTACACCAGCCACGGTTACACCAGCCACGGTTACACCAGCCACGGTTACACCAGCCACGGTTACACCAGCCACGGCTACACCAGCCACGGTTACACCAGCCACGGTTACACCAGCCACGGTTACACCAGCCACGGTTACACCAGCCACGGTTACACCAGCCACAATTACACCAGCCACGGTTACACCAGCCACGGCTACACCAGCCACGGTTACACCAGCCACGGTTACACCAGCCACGGTTACACCAGCCACGGCTACACCAGCCACGGCTACACCAGCCACGGCTATACCAGCCACGGTTACACCAGCCACGGTTACACCAGCCACGGCTACACCAGCCACGGTTACACCAGCCACGGTTACACCAGCCACGGTTACACCAGCCACGGTTACACCAGCCACGGTTACACCAGCCACGGTTACACCAGCCACGGCTACACCAGCCACGGTTACACCAGCCACGGTTACACCAGCCACGGTTACACCAGCCACGGCTACACCAGCCACGGTTACACCAGCCACGGTTACACCAGCCACGGCTACACCAGCCACGGTTACACCAGCCACGGCTACACCAGCCACGGTTACACCAGCCACGGTTACACCAGCCACGGTTACACCAGCCACGGTTACACCAGCCACGGCTACACTAGCCACGGCTACACCAGCCACGGTTACACCAGCCACGGCTACACCAGCCACGGTTACACCAGCCACGGTTACACCAGCCACGGTTACACCAGCCACGGTTACACCAGCCACGGTTACACCAGCCACGGCTACACCAGCCACGGCTACACCAGCCACGGTTACACCAGCCACGGTTACACCAGCCACGGTTACATCAGCCACGGTTACACCAGCCACGGCTACACCAGCCACGGTTACACCAGCCACGGTTACACCAGCCACGGCTACACCAGCCACAATTACACCAGCCACGGTTACACCAGCCACGGCTACACCAGCCACGGTTACACCAGCCACGGTTACACCAGCCACGGTTACACCAGCCACGGCTACACAAGCCACGGCTACACCAGCCACGGCTACACCAGCCACGGTTACACCAGCCACGGTTACACCAGCCACGGCTACACCAGCCACGGCTACACCAGCCACGGTTACACCAGCCACGGTTACACCAGCCACGGTTACACCAGCCACGGTTACACCAGCCACGGTTACACCAGCCACGGTTACACCAGCCACGGTTACACCAGCCACGGTTACACCAGCCACGGTTACACCAGCCACGGTTACACCAGCCACGGTTACACCAGCCACGGCTACACCAGCCACGGTTACACCAGCCACGGTTACACCAGCCACGGTTACACCAGCCACGGCTACACCAGCCACGGTTACACCAGCCACGGTTACACCAGCCACGGCTACACCAGCCACGGTTACACCAGCCACGGCTAAATTGCTATCTTAGCCACGGCTACACCAGCCACGGCTACACCAGCCACGGCTACACCAGCCACGGCTAAATTGCTATCTTAGCCACGGCTACACCAGCCACGGCTACACCAGCCACGGCTAAATTGCTATCTTAGCCACGGCTACACCAGCCACGGTTACACCAGCCACGGTTACACCAGCCACGGTTACACCAGCCACGGCTAAATTGCTATCTTAGCCACGGTTACACCAGCCACGGTTACACCAGCCACGGTTACACCAGCCACGGTTACACCAGCCACGGCTAAATTGCTATCTTAGCCACGGTTACACCAGCCACGGTTACACCAGCCACGGTTACACCAGCCACGGCTACACCAGCCACGGCTAAATTGCTATCTTAGCCACGGCTACACCAGCCACGGTTACACCAGCCACGGTTACACCAGCCACGGTTACACCAGCCACGGTTACACCAGCCACGGCTAAATTGCTATCTTAGCCACGGCTACACCAGCCACGGTTACACCAGCCACGGTTACACCAGCCACGGTTACACCAGCCACGGTTACACCAGCCACGGTTACACCAGCCACGGTTACACCAGCCACGGTTACACCAGCCAAGGCTAAATGGCTATCTTAGCCACAGCTACATGGCTATCAGCCTAGTCTAAACAGCTATTTTAGCTATGGCTACACAAGTCTTAGCTACTCTAATTACGCCCCCCCCCCCCCCGGAAATTTTAGTCCGCACCCCCCACCCCCCAAAAAAATATTTCAAGTGCTCCCCCAACCTATCTCGGAGAAAAAAAATTCTAGAAGAAGATGAGGATGGAAGGTGAAACGGGTACCGTAGGGAAAACTAGAATGAGTAGATTACATTATTATAACGCTTTATATAACTCCTCTACGATATTGGTAAATCGTCCAGTTTGAGAACCTACAATTAACCTGAATCGTCCGCTTTGAGAACCATAAGGAATCGCAGACAACAGAACGTTTAATCTTAACAAAGAACAGCAACAACTATATACTCGAGAACACTCTCTCCCAGACGACTTGCAGAATTCCCGCTTAAAGTCCTGTCCGTCTGAAGAGCTCTTGTTGGACAATTACAGGTGGAACTTAGTCAGACACCTAGAACACCAAGGTGTTATAGATCACAAACCCATACACCCCACCCTCAATTTTCTATAACCCTCCAACACACACCTGTAAAAATAAGTATGTTTAGTCCTATGCTTTAGGGGAAACCCGCTCTAATAATAAATACTTATGAAATCAAAGCATTGATAACCATAAAAAAAACGGCTATAAAAATTCGCTATTTATTTGCCGTCTTTTCGTTTTATTTCTGCTGCGATATCTTTGTTCTTTCTGATCTCCATTCTGATGTCTACGTTTTTAGAGATTGGATTTTTTTTTCTCGAAAGCTGTTATCGAAATTAGTTTTAAATTGATGTAGGCCTACCAGTTGTTCGTGTGAACTAGATTGTGGAGAACGGGAATGCGCGAACTCGGGTTTTCTTTTTATTGCAAGGGGAGGAATTCGAAGGATGGTGTGTGTACGGATTGTCGGACTTTGATGCGCCTTCTTTTATAGATTCATCCCCCCTTTGACGTAGTGACGTATTGTAAACTGTGTAGGTTAATATTGCCGTATCATAATAAATCAAAATGAACATGTTAAGAAAGATCAGACTACAGTGGAACGATGAGTAAATGATAAAATATACCCCCGCTATAGACTCGTCCAGGCCGTTTTGTCAGAGGCTTTTTGTCATTGGCCGTTTGTTAAGGCCGTTTTAAAGAGGTATATTTCATTATTTAACAGCTCAAAGCGTTTTATCAGTTGTGGTGGCGTTTAGGGGTTAGCCATACTAAACTACTCTAGATCTTAAAATTAAATCGACTTCGGGTGAATGCATTGTGTTTTATGTTGTTTTGGTGTAGACTATGGCATGATTCTCTAAGTGCTATAAGACTTCAAGGCTCAATGGCGATACCTAGCAGATCGACCCGGGTGGAAAACGTGGAATAAACTTCACGCATTTATTCCATGCATCTCATTGTTTTAACTTCATAAACAAAAACCGGATCGGCGTTGTTGGGTCGGTAAAGCTCATTTGTACTAAAGCGGAAAGTTCCGTGTTCGAACCCTTGTCCAGAAAGCAGGCTCAGATACGAGTCAACGGCCTAAATGGTGGCACGTAATATTTAACTGAGTTGGAGAAAATCACGTCCAACATACAATTAAGAATAAAGAAGACAAATAAAATCAACAAAATCAGCCCTCATAACCGCGTTGGCATGTCTGGCAATGCTTCAAAATCTGGCATACGCAACAGGAAATAGTGTCAGGCACTTTATCAACTGCTAATGACATTAATGTCATCAACTACTCATGACATTAATGTCATATTTCCCCCACAATCAGGCTAACACCCCCGACACCACATCATTCCTCTGAGGATCGAACTAAAGACTTTTCGTTCGCGCTGGACCACAACTTTAAACGAAAGTTAGTTTCCGAAAAGTTGAAAACTAAAACACTTACGGTAGAAAAAAAGTTGAATCTCCATTCCAAAAAAAAAGAGGATCAAATAATGTATTTCTGTCTACTCAAAGTCGTCAAGCTGTCTTTCAGAGTATTGCTAAAGCATTTATTCTCGAAAGCTGAGAAATTTTCCCCCTCGATAAGCGATCATGTAATTTCTTTGTGTTTTTCTACTCAGCGACTTTACAGAAAAAAAAAAAAAGTCACCGCAGCCGATAGAACAACCCTGCAATAGACGCAGCCAATTATTTCAGGAATGCAAACACAAATTAAAAAAAAAAATCCCCTCCTTATGAAAACGCATGTATGAGAGACACAAACAAGCTGACCGATCTGCCTATGGGTAAACCCGTTGTTTGACTTGAGGTAAAACTATTGTTTGAGTTGTTGACACGGCCATTGTGTAATTAAGTTTGTCTGCATTTTGGGAAAACCCGATTTCAGAGCAGTCACGGGGTAAGGTGTGTGCAGAATTTTTTTTTCTTCGTCGTATAAAAAAATTTCAGGTTTCGAACTCAATATTCTATATAAAAAACATCTTGACAAGACGTCTAGATCTATTTCGAATCAGAATTTTTAAAAAAAATTTTTTATTGTTTTTATTTTTTTTAATTTTGTTAAAATTCAAAAGTATGGCTTAAAATAAAAACTTATTTCAGAACCCTGACGTTTTAGAATTATCATTTTTATATAACATTCTATCTTGGGATTACAGATAACTTTAATGTGGTTATTTGTAATGTCGTTTTGTTCGTGTTGATTCATAAGTATCAACAAGTCAATTTTATAATTTGTTTATCCGTTGACATAAACAACTCATCTAGTATGGCGGGGCGAGAGAATGCTTGGCAAATCAATGACAGAATATAGGTTGACAACATGTCTTTAACTCAACTGTATCTGTGAATGTATGTTGATAGTATTTCCTTAACTGAAATAAATCTGTGAAATTTCCTTAATTCAACTGTATCTGTGAATTCATGTTGAGAGTATTTCTTTAGCTCAACTGTATCTGTGAATTTATGTTGAGAGTATTTCCTTAACTCAACTGTATGTGTGAATGTATGTTGGCAATATTTCTGTAACACACAGTCGCCTTGAACTTGTGTATTCTAAACGAGGGTTGGAATCAGGTAGTTTTTTGCATTATCAACTGGCAGGGAATAAGTTATAGTGAGCTTGTTTCAGCGTGTGAACATATGAACAGTTTCTTAGATACAGTGAAATACTTTTCAGTACAACAACATAAACTATAGGAGTGTTCGTTAGATCTCAGTGACTAGTTCCAGAATACAACAGGAACCGAAAGATCTTTGTCTTGGGCACAATTTCACACAGTATACATAATTTTTATGACAATGATTGGCACATGAGATTTAGAACAAAGAAAAAATTAAGGTAAAGAAGTAAAGAAATGGGTGTCGAGGACAACATTGACGGCTGTAGCATTACACGACAAGACAGGGCGGACGGTACAGGGTGTCACCCCTAAAGGGAGAAAACAAATGTCCTTCGGAATGGAAAAATATTCTTTGTCAGATTAATCTTCTACACGATTAAAGGTGTAAATATCTTTGAGCACGGGATGACATCATGCATTGATGATTCCAGATTGCTTGTAGTTATTGTGTCATATATAGTCATTTAAGGAGGGGAGGGGGAAGGATTGCGGTGGCGTTACAAAGTGGGGCGAGGGGTGCGGTGACACCATTTAGGGGGTGACACCACCACAAAAATCGTAAACTTTACTGTCAAAACAATGTTTTGCCAAGTTAAGGTAACAAAAATAGTAGGGGGAGAGGGGTGACACCAAACCGAAAGTGCTAAATTTTTGAAAGGGGGCGGAATGACAAATTTAGTTACCGCACCGGGTGACACCCCACCTAGTGACGCCGTTGGTGATTTTAGGCACTGAATTACAAGAGATATGTGCTGCTGACAATATTTTATATGTGACAGGATGTCTTGTCAAGACAACAACTTCATGATACAACTAAACCTGTCTTATAGCTTGCACTCTATGTGTGTATGTGCATATATAAGTATCTGTATGCCTCTATGTATATATGTGCATCAAAGGAGTAGCGAGAGGGGGGAGCGGGGGGTACATATGTCCACGGGCGCCGACCTTAGCGAGCGCCAAAATGGGTTGAAAAAAAATTAAAAGCTCATTTTAGCTGCAGTTTTGCATTATGAATATTAAAAAAATATATGGAGGTAGGGGCGCCAAATTCAAAGTTTGAAGTTTGTCCCCGTGGGGTGGGGGGGGGGGCAAATTGAAAGTTTGTCCCCGGGCGCCGGGAAGGGTCGCATGCATGCGTGTGCATGCATGTGTGTATACGTAAGCGTGTATGTCTGTATGCGATTTTATGTGTATGTGTGTGCGTGGGTGTGTGTATGTACACATGTGCGTGTATGTTTGTGTGTATGTGTCTCTCTCTCTATGTGTGTGTGTATGTGTGTTATCATGCCGGCTGTACGTCTTTTACCTTAAGCAAACTAACTCGTGGTTCAAGTCCCCCAAGGGCCGCCATATTACCAGATTTTAACCCATGTTTTCAAAATATACGTGTGAACAACGGCAGTTGTATTGAAGCCATTTTTTTGTATTGGGTTGAGAGGGATCCAGTTTCAAGACATGTCGCATAAATGACAAGGGAAATAATATATGGCTGGGTGCAGGCGAGTTTTCTGTGTCGTGAGATTGAGAGTTCTCTCCCTGTATTCGTCGCTAAAACCTTAACGTTAAACTAACAAAAGATTTTTTTTTTAAATAAATGGATTTCTACTCAAGCTAGTGTTCAGCAAATCTTGCTTAGTTATAAATAGATTACACACCACAGCCCGATATTTTAAAAGTGATCATTTGACGAGTATAACTTTTTACATTGGAATTATCTGACTTAATATGTTTATTTATGGGTAATGTTGAGTCAAATAAATGCATATGTCGAAGTTAGACTTTTATATAAGCAGTACTTGACTTGGTCCGCTAGCGTTCTAGCGTTGGCGGGGTTATACAAATATCAATATATATATATATATATATATATATATATATATATATATATATATATATATATATATATATATATATATATATATATATATATATATATATATATATATATATAAACGTGTGTGTGTGTGTGTTTGTGTGTATGTATATATATATGAATATGTATAGGTATATGTATATATATATATATATATATATATATATATATATATATATATATATATATATATATATATATATATATATATATATATATATATATATATATATATATATATATATATATATATATATATATGTATGTATATATATATATATATATATATATATATATATATATATATATATATATATATATATATATATATATATATAATATGGACGTAAAGGAAGAAAGGATAACCTACCAGTCCATTACAGTTACTGATTGCAGCATCGAACCCATCATGCCCTATACTGGCCCCCGTGTAGTGACAATCCCAGATCTGCTCCTGGCTCTTGGTTCTCGAAGACTTCCCGAGGAACTCCACGGCGAAGTCCTTGCTGAGCAGCTGGTTGTTGAGGGTGAGGTTCAGGTGGAACTCACGCCCGTTGGCCGACAGCTTGTAGAACACGTGACTCCGCCCAATCTCCCCGCGCTCGTCGAGAAATATTTTGGACTTTTTGGATTTTTTGCCGGAGGGGCGTTTGGCCGAGCGCTTGCCGCGGGAGTGGGCCTCGGCCGTGTGACGTAGTACGCTGGAGTGTCGGACGTCGTAGCTGAGGAAGTTGCCTCTGTGGTCGACAAGCTGAGGTATTGTGGTCTCAAAATGGTTCAGTTGCTCCAGTATATCGTCTGGGGAAAAGTAAACAGGACTATATATATATATATATATATATATATATATATATATATATATATATATATATATATATATATATATATATATATATATATATATATATATATATATTCTAAATAGAATTATATCCTGCATTTGTTTTGTGTTGTGTCTAAAGTCTGTGGATGTGTAGACTCTCTAAGTCTAAAGTCACATGCTGTGTAGATTGTCAAAGTTTGGTGTCAAAGTATGTGAGGACCCAACGTGTACTGATCTAAATGTGTCCTATGTCAAGGGATGTTTTACTCTCAGTCTAATTTCACAGTATGTCTAGATCCTGTATCCATTGGTCTTAAGTTGGGCTAGTTTTTATTCATCCACCTGTCTTAGGGTGCCCGGGACTTTATTCATCCACCTGTCTTAGGGTGCCCGGGACTTTATTCATCCACCTGTCTTAGGGTGCCCGGGACTTTATTCATCCACCTGTCTTAGGGTGCCCGGGACTTTATTCATCCACCTGTCTTAGGGTGCCCGGGACTTTATTCATCCACCTGTCTTAGGGTGCCCGGGACTTTATTCATCCACCTGTCTTAGGGTGCCCGGGACTTTATTCATCCACCTGTCTTATGGTGCCCTAGACTTTATTCATCCACCTGTCTTATGGTGCCCTAGACTTTATCCATCCACCTGTTCTAAAGTGCCCTAAATTGTATTCATCCACCTGTCTTATGGTGCCCTAGACTTTATTCATCCACCTGTTCTAAAGTGCCCTAGACTTTATTCATCCACCTGTTCTAAGGTGGCCTAGACTTTATTCATCCACCTGTTCTAAAGTGCCCTAGACTTTATTCATCCACCTGTTCTAAAGTGCCCTAGACTTTATTCATCCACCTGTTCTAAAGTGCCCTAGACTTTATTCATCCACCTGTTCTAAGGTGGCCTAGACTTTATTCATCCACCTGTTCTAAAGTGCCCTAGACTTTATTCATCCACCTATTCTAAAGTGCCCTAGACTTTATTCATCCACCTGTCTTAGGATGCCCTAGATTGTATTCATCCACCTGTTATAAAGTTCCCTAGACTTTATTCATCCACCTGTTCTAAAGTGCCCTAGACTTTATCCATCCACCTGTTCTAAAGTGCCCTAGACTGTATTCATCTACCTGTTCTAAAGTACCCTAGACTTTATTCATCCACCTGTTCTAAGGTGCCCCAAACTCTCCTCTCCTGATGACTTATCTGAGAATCTCCGGCACCGACAGGTATGTCTAGTTGTGCGAGAAACACCAACAGCTGCCCCACCTGCAGGCACTAGGGTCAAGTCTGGCATCTTCTCGCTTGTCTGTTTGTTCTAAGTAATTCAACATTAGCGGCTACATTTGGATTCGGACATTCAGTTGTTTTATTAAGGTTAAACCACCATAACCCTGCAACTTAGCAGAACGACTGTGTTTAGATTGTTCATAATTTATTTTACTTCTTACACCTAACGGATACAATATTGTTATTTATTTAGATTTAGCATTAAGGATGTATGGTGTATTTATAACAACGTAACATAGCTGCAGAACATAGTGATTGTGAAGACATACCCTGATAGAAATGACTGAGTATTGACATGGTAACCACGTCCCATTTTGAGTATTTTACCTGCAGTTTAACCCAGTCAAAGGTCTGATGTTGTGTCTACTTATTTACGTTTGTAGCTGCTAGTTGCTCGCCCCCTATTTATAAACGAGAAAAATGGCCCGTTGAGGAAGGATACACCGGGCGCTAGGCTGATAGTGCTGTCTCTTTTCTCTAAACTAAAACCCCCCCAGCCCCCCCCCCCACACACCCCACCACCCCCCCCCCCCACACCCCCCCCCACACCACCCCCACCCCCCCCCCCCACCCCGAAAAACATGTATACCGTCCCATTCAACGAAATATAATTATATAATTTTTCCAGTGTCCGCCCCCTCCCCGAAAATTCTACCCCCACCCCCGAAAATTTCAAGTACCCCCACTACTCTCCGGGGAGGAAAAAGTCTAAATTAAAACCACCCCCCCCACTCACCCCCCTACCCCCCCCCCCCCCCACCCCACCCCCCCCCCCTCTCCGGGGAGGAAAAAGTCTGAAAGAAACACTGGTGTCGCGCTTAGCCACTACGCGAAGAATTGCATTAAAGAAATTGCGAGAAAACCACTTTTTAGATTAGACACATTAATTAGGCGGTAATTTTATTATAGAGCATCGATGAGGAAATTTCTTTTGAGTTGGGGAGGCGGGGGGGGCTCAGACGTTCTTACGCGGGGGGTGGGGCTTCGCCCCTACTCGAAGAATTCTATGCAAGAAACTCTTCACGCAAACCATTTAGATTAGACAACATTTCCTTTTTTTCAATGTTTCAATGACGTCATTACATTACTGTGTGCACTCTCTGGTTTGAGATTATGTTCTACTCTACGCTAAATGTGTCGACGTCATATTTCGTTTTTCGAATTACTGTGCAGGTTTTTAAATTCCTTGTGTTTTCTCTAGAGCGTTCTTGTCAGACAGATAGATAGATAGATAGAGAGACAGCGAAACTATTATTATAGATTATATGTCTAGCTGTAGGGCTCTGCTGGTCTACTTTCGTTTTCGCCCAGCTCTGTTATGTTTCTTGTTTAGTCTAGTGTATCATCAACACACCAATCTAGTACAAATTAATGTGGTCTATTGTTTAGACTAGTCTATCATCAAGGTGCCGATCTATTACAAATCTATTTGGTCTATTGTTTAGACTAGTCTATCACCAAGGTTCCGATCTATTACAAATCTATCTGGTCTATTGTTTAGACTAGTTTATCATCAATACACCTATATAATACAAATTACTTAGGTATATTGTTTAGAGTTTTCTATCATCAGCGCGTCGAACTTTTATCCGTACAAGTCTATTTTTATCAACTCTCATTCTATTTATTACATAATAACAATGTTAAATCTTTGAAGACAGGATATATTAGCCAGTTTACTAATTAGGTAAAAAGCGTTGAAAGACGTTGAAAACAGGAAAAAAAAACTGATTATATTTAGAACTTCAAAATGTTAACTTCGCCTCATTGCCTTCTGTTTAAAAATAAAATGGGCAGTCTACCAAACGACCACTAGGTTTAAACAAATTCTTCTCAACATTAGAAAGTGGAACGCTGAGGTATGTCTGGTAGAGCAACAGTGGAACATGCGTTGAAGAGTCCACTCTTAGCAAACTAAACGGTACTAAATACATTGGTCAGGTTTCCGCAAATTTACAACTGTTTTCTTGCTTACATGCTTGCCAGATTTATTTTTAATAAATAATAGTCAACAAAATAACGAAAGTTCATACTTTAAGTATTGAATAACTGTAATAATTTTTTCATATAAAAACAACAACCCAATCACGTTTACTGTTAGTTGTTTGTTTTAAGCGATAGGCTAGTAACCATAACAACCAGAGTAAACAACGTTGCTGTGTAGCTTTCAAGTAATATCTGTCCACATCTGAGTGATCACACAGTAAAGAGGTTTATGTATGAAACCACAGCACTGTTATATTTCCATGTTTTCATATTTTAACAATCACGCAATAAAAACATTTCCCTTCCATTGTTTGGCTTCCTGTATGAACCGTTTTCAGATATGTATAACCTATAGAAAGTTAAATGTCTACGTGTTTATACGGTGGTGGGGGGGGGGGTGCTACGTGTTTATACGGTTGGGGGGGGAGCGAGGGGCAATGTGCTCATTTACCTTTCGGTAGGCCGACAGTCTAACCGGTGGTTGTTGTTTTTTTTTTAACACGAAGACGTAAAATTATGTAACTTGTAGCCTACATATCTGAACTTTCCACATGATGACGCAAATTTTACGTAATTTGTAGCCCACATACTTCTTTAAATACGAAGACGTCAAATTATGCAACTTGTTGTCTACGTAGGCGTACCTGTCTTTCAACATGAAGAGGTAAAATTATGTAACTTCTAGTCTACATACCCGTCTTAAATATAAAGACGTCACGTAAGATTATGTAACGTGTACCCTATATACCTGTCTTAAAACTTACGTAAGTTGTAATCTACATACCTGTCTTTAAATACGAATATGTAAAATTTAAGATGTAATCTACATACCTGTCTTTAAACTTACGTAAGTTGTAATCTACATACCTGTCTTCCTCTGAAGGAATTCCCTGTCAACAAACATGTTAAGTGACCAACTCGGCATGAAGAGGACACCAAATAACACTACAGACAACATCGCGTGAACGAAGTGAAAATAAAAATCCTGAAAACTTTCTTATTATTTTTTTATCCGGAACTCACTGTCGTTTTGCTTTGATAAGACTCAGCATCTACCAAACTGTTGTATATATCATCTTGTAGCCGGGTAATATTCACTCGGCACTATAAATAAAAGATTGTATTCCATTTCGTTCCTCAACATGAAGATGTAACCTATCACAAATATAATAAGAAATCGGAAGGAAAAAAAAGTCTTTTCCAGTTTGATGTACTTGCTTTACTTATCTCCCTTACGTTACACAAAAAGGGCTTTTAAAAAAAAAATCGTTCAAGGAAATTTTTTTTCCCGATCTCGTTCGAAGTTTACATTTCGTCGACACAAGCCCCGTGAGATCACACAGACAAATATACCTACAGACCAGACGACAGACAATGAAAGTTAGACCCAGGGAGGCGGAGCAGGAGAGGGGAGGCGCGCCGGTGCTACTTGGTGGGCTCGGTTTGGCGCGAACACGTCTTTATCTGTCTGGGACGAATCGTCTGCTCACCCCCCACCACCCCTGCCCAATTTTTTTTTTACATATCAATCTGTAGAGCAGCTAGATAGGCCCAGGGCGCGACCTTTAGTGGGCTACAGACTTCACATAACTGTCTGTCTCCTCTCAACATAAATGTCTTATCAATTTTTCCCCCCCTGTATACCAATTTTCCGTATTCATGTCCGTATTCGAATCACATCCACGGTAAGGGTCTACGAGCTACCTGTAGGAAGATAGGGTGGGAGGGGGTAGGGGGGAGGGAGAACGGTGGTTATTGAGGGTCAAACAGGTACGCTTGAGATTTGTTTTAAAATTTTTACCATATAATATATATGCTAACGGTGTTGGGTTTTAGTTTGACTTATTTTTTAAGATTTAAATTTGCTATCAGTGTTATTTTTTTTAACCTAATAATTTGTTACATATTTGCTATATAAATATTTTTAACTTGCGTATCATAAGAAACCGTGTTTGTTAAGTTATGTTTAACTTGTTTCTTATTCTATTAAGTGTCTACTGTTTTATGTTTTTAAGAGCTTAACATTTTAACATTTACAATATATAACCTACAACAACACACCGTGTTAGATTTTGCTTTAGCTCAGGCTTAAGGATTAAGAAAGGCGATCTTGACCTTTGGATTGTGAGTTACCCTGATCTCTTCCATTTTCTCTCATAGCTATGAATACAATGATTATAAAATTAATAATATACTCAACAACAGAGTTTTGGGCTCAAGAAATATTAAAACAAATTTAAGCGGTAGTTGAAAATGCTAAATTATATAGGCCTATATTTCTTTTTTTTTTTTGTAAATTGTTATACAAATTGATCAGTGTATTTAATTCGCTGTGCGATAAGGTAATTTTTTTTGTATTAAGTAATGATTAGCGATGATTTCGGCAAAATGAACTTAGCTTTAAAAAAAATTAGTACCCAAAATTCCAAACATCACCTCAATACCACTTTAGCGAACACCAGCAGAAAACAAACTATTTTTTTCACACAGATTACAACTAGCTTATCGTTATGCAATGTTTTATACTGCTCTGCTGTTGTGCAACTGCTTCTCGGTGCTCACATTTTTTTATACTGCTCTGCTGTTATGCAACTGCTTGACGATACTCGCAGTTTTTATACTGCTCTGCTGTTGTGCAAATGTTGACGATACTCGCAGTTTTTATACTGCTCTGCTGTTGTGCAACTACACATTTTTTTTCTATTGCTCTTCTGTTCTAAAACTACAAATTTTTATACTGCTCTGTTCTTCTACAACTACAAATATTTATACTGTTCTGTTCTTCTACAACTACAAATATTTTTATACTGCTCTGTTCTTCTACAACTACTCTTTTTATACTGCTCTTCTGTTCTACAACTACACATTTTTTATAGTGCTCTGCTGTTCTACAACTACACATTTTTTATACTGCTCTGCTGTTCTACAACTACAAATATTTTTATCTTGCTCTTCTGTTCTTCAACTGCTAGTCGTTAAAAACGAACAGGAAACTGGGGAGGGAAAAAATGTCTTCAAGAAAGTACCTCCTCATGCTTTAGAGGTCTAACCTTTTCCCGAATTTGTCCGGGTTGATTTGAAACATCCTACGGCATGAGTGATTAAATAAAGCCCCTGTTTTATTTCTTGTGCGGGCTAGTCGGTGACGTGAAATCGCTGGGTATCGTTTAGGTACAGGCTGGTAATGATGGATTGATTTGGAGGCCGTGTACACCCCCCCCCCCGTTACACCTTCCACAGGTGGCGCTGTTGTTCGAAGCCCACGTTCTGTGGCCCACACGCCGACGACCCCCGCACACTGACGACCCCCTCACACACGTGTTTTCTTCTGGTGGGGGGGGGGGGGGGGGAAGCGCTACCCAACGTGTGAGGATCTTTGGTCCCTTTCAGATGTAGGTCGGTGTACGCACGAACCCGTCAACCCGCACGTGCGTTAATGAAAGCTGTTAATTAATTAGGAGAGTTGGTCGTCTGTTGTTCTAATGATATCACCTTCAACTTCCCAGTTAACTGACCAAAACGAAATCTATATATATGTGTGAGTGTGTACTTCGCATGTATGTGTGCATCTTCTTCTTCTTCTTCGTTCTTAATTATTAGTGTTGAAGGGGATCGAGATTTATTTGCCAGTGGGTTTGAACTCGAGACTTTGTTCGAATTTATCAACCATGAGCTTTTTTGCCGACTCGACCACGCCTCCAACAAAATTAAGCGTTACGTGTCAACTGGTTATGCGCCATTGAGGCCATTGACTCCGATTTCAGCCTGCTTTTCTTTTTGGATTTGCTTCCATAGCCTTTGTCCAACCAAGAACAAACTACAAGGCAGCAGTTGTTTAATTTTGGAGTTGTCTCTTCTAGAAGAGTGGCTGTCCCCAGCTAACGAGCCTCATCTGCCCGAGGGTTCGAACTCGAGACTTTTCGGTTTAGCAACCATGAGCTTTACCGACTCGACCACGCCGACCCCTTATGTGTGCATGAGTTCGTATGTGTGTGTATGTGTGCGTAAGTTCGTATGTGTGTGTGAGTTCGTATAAGTGTGTGAGTTTTCTTCTTCGTTCTTAATTGTAAATTTGGACATAATTTCCTCCAACACAATGATGTGTACGTGTCGATCTGTTATAGGCCAATATAGGACGTCGACTAAGATTTTAGCCTGTTTTATTTCTGAATTTGTTTCCATATTTGCAGTTGTTTCATTTTTGAGTTTTGCCCCTTGATTCGTCTAAATCCACAAGTCACGTCACATTTTAACACACAAAACACAACATTCATCCAACATTCAGTTCATCATTTAGATTTTCAAAACTGATAACACAAGGTCACACAGTATAAAACAATTCTCTAAAAATAACCCCACCAAAAAAAAAAAAAAAAAAAACTCTACCCAAATCTGCTATCCACAGCCTCCAACAACTTACGTAGTCAGTTCCAATACCCCATCTTTTTAAAAAGGTTTTTATGTACAACCCTGTCGTCTCCCTTGACGTAGAACACTACTCACCTTTCCAACTACCTGCGGGGCCGGGCAATAAAATGTGCTGCCAGAGCAGACGTCAAACTTTTCAATGGGAATTTTACTTTTCAGACGTCCCAGTCGCGAGCTACCCAAACACACCTGCCCGTCTGCTGCTTCTGTTAAGTCCAATTTCAAACTTGCAACTATCATGTTGGAAGTTGTGCTCGAAAAGTTCAAACTCTTAAATTGTTATTTATACCTGAAAAATTCCAACTCTTAAATTGTTATTTATACCTGAAAAATTGAAACTCAATTTTCATTTGGATCGCAACGTCTGTCTTTGGATGGGTGGGTTTTTGTTTCAAAGTTTTAACTCAGTTTTACCAAATTGATATATATATATATATATATATATATATATATATATATATATATATATATATATATATATATATATATATATATGTATATGTATATGTATATGTATATATATATATATATATATATATATATGTATATATATATATATATATATATATATATATATATATATATATATATATATATATATATATATATATATATATCCAAACATATATATATATATATATATATATATATATATATATATATATATATATATATATATATATATATATATATATATATATATATATATATATCCAAACATATATTCTAACGGACTAAACTGTGAAGAAAGAAACATAAACAGTTTATCTTAGATTTGAATTTGTTGCTGGGATTCTTATTATTTCTTTAATTGCTGCTTGAGTCATTAACTAGGTTCTTAAACTACAACTAAAACTCATTAAATCATGAGCACAATTAAACGTGTTTAAATGTGGTTTATTTACACAGCAAGCGTAAACAAAATTGAAAAAGAAAACTCAAGATGTATTACCGTGTTACTGGTATATTTTAATAGTGCAAAACTTTTTACTGAACTTTTTTTTCCCTCAAACGAGCAAACATTTCCGTGTGGAATTCGCGAGGTGAGCAATATTTTTTTAACCCAGTATTTTACTTTTCTGTCTCGTGTGAACTCTTTGGTCACTAAACCACATCAACTTACAAAACGATTAAACACACTTTAAAGACTAACCCTGCTTACCTCCCTTCTGGCAACGGTGTCTTCCCCTTCCTTTACGGCCCAGCGCTCAGATAGCTCACCCCCCCCCTCCAAGTAAGTTATCTGGTGAGTACACACGTGTGGTCAGGCACACCTGGTGAACACAGTTCAACTCAGTTGCTCGCCTCAAACCAACCAACAGCCAATGTAGTGGGAATCAAAGTAGTTTAACAGTTTATGGATATTAGACTCTAATGGGAGCAGGATAATGACTAACGTTTTAGTTTGATCTTTCTAAGTACTATTTGGAGTATTTACTTAAAGATGTTTAATTTACATAAATTATATATACATATATATATATATATATATATATATATATATATATATATATATATATATATATATATATATATATATACACGCATATATATATATATATATATATATACACGCATATATATATATATATATATATATATATATATATATATATATATATATATATATATATATATATATATATAAAACACAAAAGAAGTTACAGATATGCATCTAAGTTATTTTAGTTCGGTATATTTATCCCTATGAAGATTGAAATCTGGTGTCAAACTGTGTTATTTATACATCCATGCGATCACTGTTTCTATTTTTCATTTTAAAACTTTTTTTTATTTCTGTTCAGGCCAGTGACAAACTCGTTTTTTCTGGCAACCTTATTCAAAATTTTGACATGCTCGAACAGTAGCAAAGTAAGTGGTCTACCATCCTTTAGGGAGATCAACTCAAATATTTATTTTTTTATTAAACACAAAAATGCTAGGCTACTTTCTTTCTAGATGATGAATTACAACTTTTTTTTAAAGGCATAATCTAAGATATAAGCTAGTCATTTTCTATACAAAATATTTCACCAAATTTTTAAAAATATTTTTTTTCTTCAAATACAAAAAAAAAAAAAATTAAATCATATGTTTTATACATTACTTTAATTACAAGGTTTAACCAAAATTTAAAAAAAATTTGTTGGATTATTTGAACCAAGCAGACCTATGCTAGCCGACAGTTTATTTTGTTTACTAAATAAATACATCTTTAAAGTAATGAGCATTTAAATCTGCTTAAGTTTGATAATTTGGTTAAAAATGTAAAAAAAAAAGAAAAAAAGTGAAAGACTTGTTTTGTGTAAGTTGATTCTACACAAAAGATTTTTTTTAAACTGACAGAAGGGGAGGCTAAAATGTTTTATGCATGGCGTAATAAATCAAAGTTGTCTCTCTTTAATATTTTTTTTAAAACACCTCACTAAAAATTCACAACACAAATTAATAAAACTTGTCTGTTTAAAGTAAAAAAAAACACTGCAATTTTCGTAATCATTTTTATATTTAAATAAAGATGGGACATCTACAATTTGAGGGTATATATTTTTTTTATTGATTCTTACAGGCATTGCACAGTTATTTACAAGGTATTCAATCAAGTACATGTCTTTACAGCTGTCACTCATTGTCGTTCAAGAACTGATCCTCTGCATCAGCTATTACACTTTCAGGGTCAGCTAACTTTATCTGGGAATATAAGGTCAATACATTAACTATGATGAAACAGTTAATGTTGTGGAGAAGTCTTAGGGTGAGCTAACTTTATCTGGGAATATAAGGTCAATACATTAAACATGCGCAGTTAATGTTGTAGAAAATGTTCAGGGTTGGCTAACTTTATCTGGGAATATAACAACATTCAAGCATAGGACACACAACACATATTGTTTTATTTTTGTGGTACATTTCTACATCTTCCTTAGCTTAAATTGTGCAAAATGTAATTACTCTTAGCAAGAATTAATTTACAAATAAATAACATCTAATTCACAACTACTTTAATTTTTAAACACACTTATGGTTTATTATATTTTATTTAAAATATTTATTGAAATATTCTATTGAAATAAAATTAGTAAAAAATTAATCTACCATTTTGCCAAAAAGTGAACACATATTTTTTTATTATTAAATGGGAATTTTTTTTTCTTATTATGGTTTCATTGCTTGGCTATTTTAAGCCGAACATTAGATCTGAAGTAGTACATCGTTGATTATTTAAGTTTCTTAACAGAGAAAGCAGAAGTCATAACTTAATGACTAGCTCGGATCAGACTCAAGAACTCTACATCAAAATCATATAATAAAAGAGCTGGAAATAACTATTGTTTGGCTAGCCTAGACCAAATAACTTCACATCAGAATCACATCAGAAAAGAGCTGACCTCTGGTATAGGGTACTGTGTTGGTTCGGGTGCGTTGTCTCTCCCAAAGTCCCGCATGGTTCCGCACTTGGGGACGTCATCCTTCCACACCCCTTCAAATACCTGCCCTGAGTCCAAATAATAAAATTTCCCAGCTCCGTTTTTCTTGTCTTCTTTCCATGAGCCTTCATACCTGTTCTCATTGGCTAAGGTAGGAAACAGATCACAATAGTTTTTAGGTTATTTTTATTTTACAGTTAATTGCTTGGTGTTTCTGGGAACATAAAGTTATAACATACTTTGTTATAGTTCTATATCATTCATATTGTATTGGTTGAGTCTATAACAACAGTTTATTTAATTGCGATACCATTTTAGCTACACATAATTTAAGATATGGAATGCAAGAATATATACTATGCTATTCAGGGCAGATAATGACATCAATTTGGTATCTATTTCATCAACATTTTTTGCCCTTTCTTATTTGTTCTAAATTGTAACATTGGAGGGGATTAAACAACTGGTAACAAAATAATTACAATGTAATATTGCACGACAATATGGCCTTTAATATAACAATAATTCTTTGATATATAACTGAACTTCCCAGCACTTTTTCATTTCCCAAAGAAAATAAATTAATTACCTGAGTTTTGAAGATATAAAAAATGTAATTATTTTTTTTTAAATATTCCTACTGAGTCTAAAACTACAGAAGTTTATCTAAAACTGTAACAAACAGAAGCTATGGCACAGAGGTTAAAACTCAATTCAACCTATAGTTAAGCTTTCTGAAACCATTAGAAATAAAAATACATGTTTATAATTTTTCTGAAAATTTATATAATATTAATATTGAATATTTATCAGAATGATTTCCTCTAAGTTTCCCTTGAACTATGTTGCAACTTACTTAGTCTTAACATGCCCTGTCCACTTCGCTGATCATCATACCATTCTCCCTCATAAATTGTTCCATCTTCAAAGTACATTCTCCCCCATCCAGATCTTTTCCCTGCATACCATTCTCCTTCATAAAATGTTTCATCAGAATAGAACTCCGTTCCATAGCCCTAAGTCAAAATAAATATACAGATTTTAGTTTGAATAAATCATCTAACACACGATTTGATTCCTCTGTTTGGGGAAATACACAATACTCACATGTTTTAGGTCATTTTTCCAGCCCCCTGAATACTCTTTTGTGAATCCACCTTTTCCATCTGAATGAGTGAGAGTACCGAATCCACTTCTTTTCCCTTTCTTCCAATCACCATCATACACTTTGTTTGTTTCTTTCCATTTGAAAGTTCCTTTACCTGTTCAAATAATTAAAAATCCTTTGTGTATAAGCTGTAATTTTTAAAAATAATTGGGTGTTGTATAGTATAAGGTGAATGTTTAATACAGCAGATATACATTGTGACATGTTTTTGAATAATAAACAAACTACAGAATAGCAAAAATTTGCATTGAAAATGACCTGCTGGTAAATATTCCCCATTTTATAATACTGGTTCATCTACCACTAGTTCATTATATCCAGTACCAGTGATAACAATGCACCCAACACTAACAGTGTGGATCCAACTAAAATACTTAGTGCTGATCCACCCAAAACAATAGAACTGATCCACCAAGACCCCACAGCCATGAAGAACATAAATCCACTCAAAATTTATAAAAATGTTATTACATGCTGAAATAGTTTCCATCAATACTGCAAACTCTAAACCTTTGAACTCGTGGTAACACTATATCTGTCCAAGTCTTAAATCTCAGTGCCAAGACACACCGATAAATCACTATTCGACACCTTACCCCAGATCGATAGCCAAAACAAAAATGTGTGATTAAAAAAGTATGTAACTAGTAATGTTTAAATTGTAGTAAGTTACTATCAAGGCTGTGCCTTGTAAATTGTTTATTGTGTTTATAATTTACAATTTAAGATGGAAGAACGATTTTAAAATTCCAACAATCAGCATTCTACCTATGTCTTCACCTACGTCGGTCTGAAAGAAGGGTCTACCTACACAGACAACTGGCATACTAAGTCAAAGTAATGGCGACAGTTCATGTACAAATTGAAATAATAAAATTAATCCTGTTGTTACACTCATAGTCTTTATATTTTATTTAAGAGTCTGTTGTGGGTACGTTTAACTAAGGAGCTCAGGGGCATGGGGAATGTAGGTTCAGGAGTTAAGGCTTCAAAGGTTAAGTTTGAATTCATAATTCTAACTCTAAAAAAGCTTTACAAATCTTGATACATCTTAGAGATCATAGGAAAAACCTCAGTTTGCTGTACGTTTACCGACACAATATAAACTGAAAGAGCAAATGATATTTTAAAACCAAGCATTAGGGTAAAATTAAGGTTTATGTGGCTCTGCAAAAATGCATGTATGGTTAGGATACAACCAGTGACTAAATGTCCAAACAATATGTCTTGAGCCTATAAAAAGAGTGTGATATAATTGTGATCATTGTATATGTAGAGGGAGTTCTGACTTCAATTATATAACTTGGGAAATGTGTTCAATTATTTAGGAGAAAGGAGTCAAGCCTCTTTTGAATGTGAGGGTAGAGCAGAGGGAGTTAAAATTTGCTAAAATTATTATTGAGTGGATAAAGATTATGGAAACAAAAAAATGATATAGAACAGCGCAGCCTGAAGTCAGTTAATGAGCCATATTTGGTGCAGAGGGCCCTTTTATATTTTACAATTGGTTGCTATTTATAAAATATATTTTTTTAGTGTATCAGTAATATTAATTCTTTCCTTGAATAATAAAATCAGAAGCTACAAACCATGTTTTTTGTTATCTAGCCACTCTCCATTATATTCATCGCCATTTACAGAGTAAACTGTGCTCCTAAATCCTTTTTTCTGTGCCTTGTAGTCCCATTCTTTCCAAAGTGGCTCCCTCGATTTTGGTTCATGTAGAAATGGCATTGTCAATGTTACTGCCCAAAAGCTTTTTCGATGTTTATTTTAATATTTTTTGTTGTTTTCTCATTCGAATGATGGAAATAAGAAATTGTATAAAAGTGTTTCTGCACAGTTTTTGACACTTTCTAAAAAAGATTTATGAAGAGCACCGGACTAAAGCGCAGAATATATTTTAACATTTCGCCTTGAATGTCTAGGCAATATATTAATACTTCATATTAAACAAACGTGATGTTATAGGCCAAAACTGTGTTTGATAAGGCTTGGTTGAATGGTACTTTGAAAACTGTTTACTTCCTGTTGTTACTATGGAGCTGTTACTTGCTAGGGGAAACTACTCCCAGTTACTAGAAGCTCTTTGCAATCGTCTTTTTTTTTTCATTTATGCGATAACATTATTATCCAATTATCTTCATAAGTCTAGATCCAAATCTTGAAGTCTTCGTTGAAATATTATTGTATTGTAAAATATGTGTGACAGCAGACTATACAGCAACATTAATAACTTTATTTAATCGATAAAACTTAAATATGTTTGAGATAAATTCACTAAGTAGGTTTTAGAAAGAAACGGTTCGATCTGAACCATAGAGCAATGGGGGGGGGGGGGGGGGGGGTTATCTAGTATGGGCGGTGGGTAATGAGATTTTAAAATATTGAGATAGTGTGGTGCTGGTATTTGTCAAAGAATTACATAAATTGTTTATTTGTTAAATTTTGGGGAAAAATGTTTTTTTTACGTTAGAATTTTTGTTTCCCAAATTTGGGGGGGGGGGGGGGGGGGGGATACAATACTGGATTCAGTTGCCGGAGGTAATTTAGGACCACCAAACAAAAGTTACTTCTTTATAAAATTTTACAAGTCTATCACACACAAAAATATTATTTAACAAAATGTGGCATTTCCGACTAAACATTACCCCTTATAAAACCGCTCTTAAGTGTGGATTAGGGGCAAGTTTACCTTCATGACTAACATTTCCCAATAAAGGTTGGTTTTGTTTTAACATTTGTGTCTGAATATTGAATGCAGGCTATATTTACTTCGAAATGTAGTGTAGCTTTTGCTGTCTCATTTGGTGCTTCACACGGCCTGCTAACAGTGGCGTAGCGAGGTCGGATGTCACCCGGTGCGGGGTGCGGTACTTAATGGTGCCAACCACCCCCCCCCCTTTTAAAATAATTATATATATATATATATATATATATATATATATATATATATATATATATATATATATATATATATATATATATATATATATATATAGTATGTAAGTATGTATATACGCATTTGTATATGTATTCACATATATTTTTTATGTAGGCCTATTTAAGTTTTTTGGCGCCCCCTAAGGTCGGCGCCCGGGGATATATGTCCCCACCCCCCCACCCCCTCGCTACGCTACTGCTATCGGATGCGGGGTCGGCGTGGTCGAGTCAGTAAAGTTCATGGTTTCTAAACCGACAAGTCTCGAGTTCGTTAGCTGGGGAATTCTTCTAGTAAAGACAATTGCTGCCTTTGGAAACAAATCTAAAAAGAAAAGCAGGCTGAAATCGGAGTCAATGGCCTCGATGGCACGTATACAACACTAAAATTAAGACCGAAGAATGCGTAAGGAAAACACTGTTTGGAGTTGTTGGTTTTAAAATGCTCCGTCTGGTACATTTCCAACATGCGGCTCATTGTTTTGATTAATGCCAACACATGGGCTACTTGTGCTAACAGATGGACTGCCCTAAAATTCTAACACGGACCACATCAGCTATGTCAGCTGAGGAAAATACCTGCTGTGCACATTCTAATAAGAAACCAAAACTGTCTAGAGTGAACATCTGTGCAGATTCGAGGTCGGGTTTCAGATCTTCAAAGTTAATCCACCGCCCGACCTAAAGGTTTCGAACACACTATTCATCGGAACAAGACACACAACTTCAATTGACCCATGAGCTGTGTCATGATATTGAGACACCTGGTATCGGCGATTGCTCTAGGGGTCGTCAGCAGTGGGCGTAGCGAGGTCGGGTGTCACCCGGTGCGGCACTTAATGGTGTCACCCCCCCCCCCCCCCAGAGGCCGTAGCAACCCTTCCCAGGGACAAACTTTCAAATTTTCGATTCCCCCCCCCCTCAAACTTTCGATTTGCACACCTCCCCTCAAGTTTTCGATTTGCACACCCCCCCTCAAACTATTCGATTTGCACCCCCCCCCCTTGGTGTCACCCCCCCTAAATGGTGTCACCCGGTGCGGTCCGCACCACCCGCACCCCTCTCTACGCCCCTGGTCGTCAGGCATTAGTAATTTCATAATAAAGTGTTTAGGTAATGCTCAGGTAGATGGGTGTCCCCTTACCCTCTATTACACACACCGCACCCACACCTACACACTTTTTCTGTCATATGACATGAAAGCTATTATGTTTGTTTGTTGTTCTGTTCGCTTACTCGAAAAGATGGCTGCATCGTATCTAAATAACATGCATTGGTTTAAGATGTGAAAAATTAGAGTCCACTATGAACCCCCACAGTAACCATAATATGTGGATACTAATATTAAAGTAACTATTTACCCACGTACTTACCACATGTGGACACTGCGATAAGAGTAACACCCACACTAGCCACATGTAATAGGAGTCACAGCAATACCACACTAACCACACGTGGACACCACTATAAGAGTAACAGTAACACCACACCAACTACATGTGGACACCACCATTAGAGAAACAATACACTAACCACTATAACAGTAATAGCGACAGCACGCTAACCACATACACACTACCATTAGAGTAACACCACACTAACCACATAGATACTAACGTAATCGGAGTAACAGCAACACCAGACTAACCACATGTGTACACCACTATAACAGTAACAGCA